>NC_079394.1:957322-992322 GCF_029220125.1 Pseudoliparis swirei
GATGGTTCGAGGATGGGCGGATACACAACTGATCAGGTTAGCCCGAGCCCTCTGACCCTGGGTTGGCCTGTCTTCTGTTAGTTTAGCCTCTCCCTTTGTCTTTTAGATGCAACACGCAGGACAACCCAAGCATACACCCCCCACCCCCACACGCACACTCCTACTTGGCCTCTTATCCTTGACAGCCCTTATGCTCATATTAAGATCTACTTCAGCGATTTCAGGGCTGTTTCAACCATAAACTCTCATTTAGGGGGAAATTATCTCCGAGTCTCAGGCTGGTTTCCGTACTGTGCTTAACAGCATTAGACCATTCTCCAGGCTTTTAAATAGCAACAAGGATGGATAGTATAATTCAAATAAACCTCTACCATCCTACTTTGTTGAATCCCTTGTAATGGCCAAGCATTCATTGTTTGACGTTATTGTAATGCCATTGTGCTGTCCTCTTAGTGCCTGCAGTGCTCACTGATTCTAATCACACTTACTTATGGCTCAGTTTATTATCTTATGCTGAAAGATATGTTTGAAGTATCCATCAAACCATTTTACAACTATGCCCGCTCAGCTTTTGATTCCCTCTAAAACAGATCAACAATCTTCGGTGTGATTGTTGATCTCAAGTTTCCGGAAAGCTTATGAATAGAACAAATAATACAAATTCAATTCAATTCAATTCAGTTTATTTGTATAGCCCATTTTCACAAATTACAAATGTGTCTCAGAGTGCTTTACAATCTGTACATATAGACATCCCTGACCTTTGACCTCACATGGGATCAGGAACAACTCCCAAATAACCCTTCAGGGGGAAAAAGGTAAGAACCCTTGAGGAGAGAACAGAGGAGGATCCCTCTCCAGGATGGAGATACCATTTTAATATTGAACTTTAAACTTTTGTAACATGAAAATGGCCATCATTCCTTTTCTCTCTTTCCTCTGGCATCTCACTGTAACAGCCGTTGAACTAGAGCCGTGCTAGTCAGGGAGGACTGAGCGGTTTCCCTTCACAGAGACGGAGCGCCATCAGACCCAAAGAGATGAACCCTAATCAACTTTATCGATTACACTCCATTAAGACCACTTATTGCACACAGCATCATGTGGGATGGGATGTGCTATGCGTACAGATGTAAAGCCCTTTGAGGCAAATTTGTAATTTGTGATGTTGGGCTGTATAAAATAAACTGAATTGAATTGAATCACTAATGCTAGACACCACACACGTGCCTCTCAGTGTCCTGCAAAAGAATCCTGATACAAACCAAGAGTTCAGACTGTAATGAAATAAGCTTAAATAAGTCTTTGGTGCCTTTTAAAAATGATTTCTTTGCAGGAGAAATGTCTCTCGGTGCCCGGAGAGCAGCTTCCACATCCAAGACAGCAGAAGCGTGAGCCGTCCTCAGCAACCCTCTCAGCTCAGCTGCCTACAGAAGTGAGGCGTCGAGGCCAAATGTGTGACATTTAAAAACGTCTTCTTCCGTTTAACGCGCGGTGTCTCGTCACACATGCCGTGAAAAAGAATACGCGGATAGGTTTGTTTGTGCTATGCGTCCGTTGCAAAGCATCATGGTAAATGTGGATATGAAAGAGAAAAGTAGAATATTTTGAGGGGCAGGCGGAGGCAGCGGTTAGTAGTGTGTGTGTGTGTGTGTGTGTGTGTGTGCGTGTGTGTGTGTTGGGGGTTCGTCTTGGAGATAATGATAAGCACCACTTAGGCTCTTTGATCACAAAGGTTCATCAATCTACTGTCTGCCCGGTGTGTCTGAGGAAGCGCTCCCCAGATGGATCACGGTCCTTCACACTATTTAAGATTACTTTCATTACGCTTCATTCTCCCAGATGACTTCCAGCCACACAGAAGTCCTCACAGCTCTGTTACTGTACAAGCAAACATGAAGCGGTGCAATCCATCTTCAGAGTCCGAGGCTCATGCATGGGACCCCCCTCCCCCCTCCCCCCTCCCCCCTCTCCATCCTGGAGGCGTAGGGTTAAGGAGGAACAGACCCTCTGAAGAGCTGCCTGCTTAACCTCTGACCCTATGGTGTAGGAGAGGGAGAGGGAAAGGAAGAAAGAGAAAAGGAGAAGGGGAGAGAGGGAGGTCTGACAACTGACAAATAACTATGCAATTAAATGTAAATACAGCGGGTTAGAAGTTTAATGATTTAGCAGCCTTTTCTAAATACATCTCTGCTTGTTACATCCATTTGTTCTAGTGTGCTGTAAACTCTGAGCAGGTGTAAGGTGTAAGAGGTTAACTTTGCTGCGAGACACACAGAAACATGAGATGTCAGGAGGAGAGAGTAGGGGAGTCGAAGAAAAGGGAGGTGGGGGGGGGGGACCACCAACAGACCCCCACCTTTCTTTGTCCTGCATCCCAGCAGACCGACCCCGCTCTGGGCATCAGTGAGGGGGTCCAGCCGGTGGAGACTGCAGATGCCAAACAACCTGTCAGAGATAAGAGGAGCGGACAAGGTATGCACAGCAGCCACGACACTCAGGGGTTTGTTACCGAGGGGGAGAGCGAGTTTCTCACCTGATAAGACCACAGAGCACACGCACCGTTGCACTTTAAACGGGACTCTACATTGTTCTATGAGATTATTGCACACGCAGCATTTGAGAAAAGTCGCAGGCTGCTGTTTGTCTCAGGTCCTTCATGAAGACACATGCATTGAAACTGATAAACTGCACCGCACTTCAAACAGTTTCCACACGGTGCTGAGCGCACTTTAAATAACCCGCCGGGAATGTTGAGTCTGTCTCCAGTCGCTTGCGGTCCAATCACAAAGAAGAACACGACAAACCACTTGGCTGAGGAAACACTCTCAAACGAACTGTTTCTGTGTATAAATGTGTCTTTATTTCCACTTAACAGCACATTGTGTTTATTTATCACCACTTGGAGGTGAAACCAGAAACAACCTTCCAAAGAGAAACAAAGATCTTTCACAAGTTAACAACAAACTAATCTTTACAAATCTTGAGTAATAAATACTAATAGCAGGAACAAATCTTTAGAAAAATCTCATTGTATGAACTCACACACACACACACCCACACCCACGCACACACACACGCACACACACACACACACACACACACCCACACACACACACACACGCACACACACACTCACACACACTCACACACACGCACACACAAGGCATGCTGAGGATATGCTCTTTGCACACTGACGGGTTGTGATGTTCCTGCTCACATGTTACTGCATGTAACGGGACACAAACATAAAAACGGCATCATTACACAATGAACCAGGACCTCAGCCCGCAGGGGGACACGCATGTTTCTTTACAGGGACATGTATTTAACCCAATCTGACAGGGAGCATTTAGAGAAAGTAAAGACAAAGTAAAAGGATTCAAAATAATATTTTAAAGAGTTGCAAGGATCAACACTGGACTCATGATGAAAAACAGCCTCTTGGCTAACTCTGGCACATTGACTGAAATGTGTATTTAATGTGCACTGTCCCTTATTAAATAAACCTAATCATTTTATTTTTATTAAATGAATAATTCAGAAACAAACTCAAATGGGCCGGCACCATGAAACGTGCTGCGCTGCAGCTCCGGCTGGTCGGCTGGGGATAACAGAGATGTTTATGTTCATTGGCTGGCTCTCGGTGAATGGAGAAAGCTGATTGGCCAGTTGGGGGTGACTGGGAGGACAGCGGTGACAGTTGCATGACGCTGAGTCGTGCATTTACCCAGAATGCAGGAGAAGCCGTGTTTACAGGTCCTTCGGCCTGTAGCGCGCTCTAAACAAACTGTTTATGTCGGTGGTGCAGCGCCTGCAGCGACTACTGCCTGTCTCTTTGGAAATTAACTCATCGCATCCTTGAGCTGAACTGATGTTGGCTTTACACACACACACACACACGCACACACACACACACAACCCATGCCTTTTCTCGGTCACTGAGACAGAGCGTGGAGCTGTGCTCGCTCTGCTGAAGAGAAGCAATGTCTCCCTCGGCTCAGCTGTGGGAGCGCAGATTGTGTTGGTCAGTAAATGTTTGGGCCCGTCTGACCGTGGGTCACAATCCACATCCTCCACGATGGAGCGAGTGGGAGTCATGGAGAGGAGAACCGCCGAGTGCCGGTCCGGCCTCAGCGGGGCTCACATGAGGGTGACGTCGGTCTTTGGGTTATGGAAAGACAATAAAGTACAACTCTGATTGTGCCGCTCGGACTCTTTCTTTCTTTCATGGATGTCTAAATCCAGTCTTTAACATGTCACTGCTCCGTCCATCACCGGGGGGAAACATGAGGAGCAGATGACACTTCCTCACACGGCACAATCACTTTTCACAGATATTTTACAAAGCTCATATCCTCTTCAGTCCGTATATGGCGCAGCATCTTTCAGCGAAGCAAAAAGAAGGGTCACTGAATTTGAGACGAGGAATCTCTGTCAGTCTTTGGTTTGTGTCCTCTGGTTCAGTCAGGAGGCTGCGCTCCATTCAGGGACGCCACATCGGATGTGTGCGTGTGCTTCTAGTGTGTGGTAGAGAGGAGGAGACAGGTTGGGCGTGTAGCGAGGATACTCTCTGAGAGGAGGGCTCAGCTGCCTGCTGGGAATGTTCTGGGAGCTCTGGCTCTGATAGGGGTGGTGGGTGATGTGTTCTCCAAGCGCCGGAGAGTTCTGGTGGGCCAAAGCGCTGAGTCGGGAACCCTGAGGACTGGAGCTGTAGGGAGGGTGAGGGGTGTACGGTGGGTAGGTTTCCATTGGGGTCATGGCGGAGGAGAGCGGGCAGGTGTAGGACCAGGAGGTACGGTTGAGTTCATCCAGTCTGGGCTCGGCGCCGGCAAACATGCAGGCCTGACGCTGTCCCATGTCCGAGCTGAAGGGGGAGTCGGGGAGTTGGTTGGTGGAGAGGCCGGGTGGAGGGGGAGGAGGATAGGAGGAGGGGTGGTAGTAAGACTCGCCCTCACTCGGAGAGCTTCCGCTGAAGGGTTTCTTGTACAGGTGCTGCCGGTTTCCTGAAGGGCAGTTCTCCACTGAAGAGAGACGGAGAGAAAGACGAGTTGAACATGAATGAATTTGTTCTTGATGGTAAAACATACAGTCGTCTAAGTCCTGCACCAGTGTGATGAAAACAAGACCCAGCCCCGGCACCTACAAAGTATACAGGCGACACGTATCATCAATGCAGACCACTAGTCAAGGCCCACAGTCCAGATTCAAAAGGCCTTTTGAGACATTGAAAATAAAGAGAAGTCCAGCCTGAGGGACGCGCTCCTCGCCTCCCACGCTTTGTTCAGTCGGGTTTCTCAGCTTGAACAAAATATGTTATTTTAAGCTTCTTTGCATTATTTCTCTCAGTCATTGTTAATGTTAACTAAAAACACATTTTTAGACTATATCTGGATTAAAACACAGATTAGCACTTCAGTGGCACTTAAATGACTCTTACTTATAGTATTACTTATGGTACTAGTATTGCTTATGGTATTGCTTATGGTATTACTTATGGTACTACTCATGTTATTACTAATGTTATTACTTAGAGTACTACTTATGGTATTACTTATGGTACTAGTATTACTTATGGTATTGCTTATGGTATTACTCATGTTATCATGTTATTACTTCTTAGAGTATTACTTATGGTATTACTTATAGTATTACTTATGGTATTACTCATGGTACTTTTGTAGTTCGACTTTCTTGAAGAAATGTTACTTCCTGTATTCTTGTAGTTCTTAGTTTGTTCTCTTGGTTGATGAACTTGTTGTAAGTCTCTTTGATTAAAAGTGTCTGCTACATGACATGTGATGTAATGTGATGTAATGTGATGTGATGTAATGTAATGTAATGTGATGTAATGTAAGGTAATGATTTTCTTTTAGCTGTTGATTAATATGCCTGACTGAAGCCATGCGAGCGTGTGTGTATGACTGATACTCATAATGACTCATATTCATTCAGTCAGCTGCTGCCAAGTGAACCTGATGCTCATTAAACATTTGGAAACACGTAGTAAATGTCGGTCCCAGCTCATGTGCATGTGACCGGGTCTTTAGGTTTGTTTTCTTTTTCCCAGGCAGCCATTGGTTTCCATTCATTTCAGTTGGCGTTAAAGAAAACATCTGAAGTTACTTCAAATCTGAAGTCCTTTGCAGTAAAAAACAAAAGTGAACTATTTGTGTTAGTTCCATGATAAATAGTCAAAATTAATATGTTTTTAGTCTCTTTAGTGCATCATCTCCAAATTGTCCAAGCATCAAATGTGACTGATTTAATAAAGATAAACACATAACTCTTTTCAACTTTCTCTTTTTCTCTTCTTACTGGCTGCCTAAAAGTAAGTAAATCAATCTTAAAAAATGTGTTCACTTTAATCAATTAAAAAACAATATTAACCATTAGATGACTGTCAGTATGTACACAAATACTCAATTATTGCAACTATTACACAAATGTTTACAATAATTAAATGAAAATAAAGAGGTAGTGTCTGCGCTCTGAGTCAGCTAATGGACTAAGTCAGGGGTCCCCAGACTGTTTCCTGTGAGGGCCACATCACTGTCCCCTCCTCTGATGGGGCCGGGGTCAGGGGTCAATGTGTAACAGTGAGACGATCACAGGGTGCCTAAATGTAAACATGTATTGTTTTCCAGAAAGCCACACAACCAAATATTAATAACCCTTTCCGGGATCTTACCTAACCTTTTCGCCATTATTCCGTTCTATTTGACAGCGGCTAGTCGAGGATTTGTGTGGCCTGACTGAAACATATATTTTTTTAATCATAATGCATCTCTGGTATTGTTCAGGGGGCCGGGCCAAATGTGGAGGCGGGCCTAAGTTTGGGGACCACTGGACTCATGGCATTGCTTTGTGTGTTTCTCACACAATGTAGACACACACCGCGGCCTCCTACCTTTCCTCTTGCTGCAGTGGTCGCCCTGTGGCTGCAGCTGAGGATGAGGAAGGGCGTAGTGTGCCGGGGGAGCCCTCAGCAGCTCCTGGGGACTGCCGCCGCTCAAGCCGTTCTCGCAGCTGTAGGGGGATCCGACAGCTTCGGGAGATCCGTGCAGACCCCCGCCCTCCCCCCCGAAGGGACTGCCCGCCGAACAGGCTCTCTGACGGACGGTCGAGCGGGGAACCACGGGGAAGTCCTTACTGAAACGAGAAGGGGTTGAGAATCACTGCGTGGACGAGTACAGCAGAAGCAACATGTGCCTGTGACGTCAGACGGGCTCAATAAAACCACGGACCCTGTGTGTGTGTTCTACCGCGGTGCGTGACTAGTGCTCTTGTTCTACTCAGTGGTGCGGCATCCTTTCCGCTCTGATCTCTTTTTGTACACATTCCCCTCTCGGTGAACTCTGTGGTATGCCGGGGACAGCAGGCCACATCTCCCTGACCCTTGCTGAGATAGTGACACACACTTATGCATGCACACACACACACACACAGCCAGTCCTGCTGTGAGATAATACGTCGCTCTAAAAATAAACATCCATTGGTGTGTCACTTCAGATAGACTCTCCTCTGCTCCGCTCCAACCACAGCAGCACAGTCACACAGGGGCGCTGCCCTGAACACCCACCCCTCTGCGTCCTCCGCCCTCTGGAACAGACTCTCCCATTGGCTGATTCAATCTCTAAACTGCCTGCCAAAACTGAGCTTGAATGGAGATTAGTCCAACACGCAAACAGAGCCGTGAGAGTCGAACGAACCTTAAACCAAGTGTTCACCCTAAAATGTAATGATTTACAGTATTTTGACAGGAAACACACACACACACACACACACACATCAACACAGCTGAACTCACCTTTGTAGCTTGGCCATGCGGTGCAGCTCATTGTCATCGCTGCCTCTGAAGCCCTTCGCAAAGGGATTATTCTCTATCTTCAGTTGTGTAATCTGAGCACCAAGCAGAGAACATCTTTATCTCAGACAACAAGCATTACTCCACATGCACAAACACACGTTCATGCGACTACACACAGACACGCAAGGGCCCATACAGTTGTGAAGCTGTCCTTTTCATTGACTTAGTACTCTGAGTGAGAGGCCCTGCAGATGGAGAAGCAGCCAACATTCCTCAGCAGCTGACGGTTCTCGCGGAGCTGACACTGTCCTCGCCAGCTGACCGAGAATAAACTGTTTACCCAAACAGTCGCCAGGTTTAAGGACTTCAGGCCAAAGCTTTTAGAGGTCCAAAGCTGCACGCTTTGATGTTTAAGTCTTCAAACTTCTCTCAGTGATGTCATGGAGGCAAACCACCGTCACACAGCGGGCAAGTGGCCTTGAGATCTGACACCAGCCGGGTCTAAATAAACTTTGAAGTGCCGAAAATACTGATACCGCCACCAGACTACTGGCTAAATAGTTATAATTTGATCCATGAATGTTGGATTCAGCAGTGTAATATCATTAGTATTTATTATCACTTGTATGAAAGATTTATTTTTATTTTTTACATGTAAAAGTGAGAATATTTTTTAGAATACTCCAATATAATTAAATTAATAACTTCTGCTACTGCAACTATCTATTTAATTAATAGTAAGAATAATAAATATTAGTACAAACTCGAGAATTATGCATCTAAATACATGATGACATTTTATATAAAAGTAGTTTAGTACAATTACACTCAATACTCCAACTAGTATAAATAGCACAACTTTTTAAAGGCCTTAAAACTGTCATTTCTATTCTAAATTAATTAATGCACATAAATACTTGTAGATCTATTGTATGAGCCTTGTATGTGTTTGTATTTATTTTTTAATAAAATAATACCCAATCATAGCTGTATGGTCCCTGCGTGCAGGACGTAGAACTCTATTGCTGACAAGCCTGTTGGGCAAATTAGTTATTTGTGATTTTGATCTACACAAAATAAATGTAATTGATTTAAAGTGCTAACAAGGTATAGACACAAATGATAGTGGAAATATTTATGTTATTTAAGTTCTGTTATGAAATGTAATCCCATTGAAACGATCCAAACGAAAGCAGAGCGGCTTAAAGCTGCAGCGATCCGTCTTCCTAAGAGACGTCGAGAAAACTGGATCAGCAAAGATCAAGGGAAAGAAACAGGTCATTATAGACCAGGACTCACACACTCTTACACACACACTATACACACACACACACACACACTCACACACACACACACACACACATACACACTCACACGGATAACTTATTTTTGGACATATTTACTAATACTGAGGAAGCCCACATAAACAAAGAAGATGCAAATTGACTTTCTGGATAGAAAATAAGGACAGTAATACAAACAAAGAATATGTGTGTGTGTGTGTGTGTGTGTGAATACACTGTGTGTGAGAGACAGAAGTTTTAAGGTGGTCAGGGAGCAAAGCAAATCTCCATACACTCACACATATGACGGCAGAATGGATCTGATTTGCTTTGAGAATCATTTCCATAATTGTTGAGATATTTATGAGGTAGCCTTTAGCTTCAGCCGGTAAAAAAAAAGCACCAAGTGATATCGAAATGTCAGTTTTTGTGAAGCGCCTGTCCGAAGGTTGTTGCCCCTGGTTCAATACTAACGGCGGGACCTTAGTCTCTCTCTCTCTCTCTCGATTTCCAGTCAGCTACCACATCTTCCTCTGACCATTAAAGCCAAAAGGATCATCTAAAAAGTCTCTTCGTATAGTATTTGTCTTTCAGACCCTCCCATCCCGTGTCTCTGTACCCACGGCCCACGTGAGGCGTCGGCGTCTCTCTCTAAACGGCGATGATGTGCAGCGTACCTTGTGGTTCTGGTAGGACGTCACGCCGATGAAGGCGGTCTCAGAGAAGACGTGGGTGCAGAACGCCGTGTTTTTGGAGCCGAAGCCGTTGTTCTCGTCGGCCTTGACGATGTGAAGGCGAGGCTGGTATTTGTGCATGGAGTTGAGGATTATCTGCACGGGGGGAGAGATTGAGGAGGTGAGATTGACCGAGCTGTCATGTTCCCCATGCCGGCAGATGCCGGGACCGGACTGGAGGCCCGGTGCAGGGTGAACCCAATTCACTGGATTGGATGACATTAATATGGAAGAGATTAATTAATATTAGGCTGGAACTGATGTGAGTAAAAAACGAAAGAATATTGTTTACCTGATTCAGTTATGAAGCGTACAGTTTACTGATTTATGTTGAGGCTTCTTTTTCTAAAAGTCTTATATTCATGTCAATGTTATACCAGAAAACATACTTAAAGGGAAAGTGAAGCAGTACATTTAATGAATCACAATTTCCTTTCCAAAACTAAATAATAGGTTATTACAACAAGACCAGACTCCATCTGATTTATTGGAAGTATAAAGCCTCAATCCCAACATGTGATGCAATCATGAGTCATTAACCTGGAGGACGATAGCTTACTCAAAAATTAAAACAGGTTTGCATCATATTATGATCAAGCAAGTCTTTGTATGAACTACTTTCCCCCCTCTTTTTTTAAAGTAAAGTAAACTTTCTTTTATTCTATATATAGTTCCACCCTGAGTTCAAGCCATGTTCCGTGTTGCTTGAGAAGATAGTGGTTTCAAAGTACATATCAAACATTCTAACATCATTGATTGTATCATTGTTGGCGTTCCTCTTCTCTCTTCTCTCTGTATGCAGATGGTTGTGCCCTGACTTATCTCCCATACTCAAACAGACCTTAAAGACTTGTTTTAGAAGAGCAGTGACGTGTGGTCCAATGCGCAGCACATGGTGACTCATGCTTATCATGGCTCCTCCCATACCACAATTATATTGGAACCAGTAGATTTGACATGATCATTGTTTGTCCTGAGGGTGCACTTCAGAAGATTGTCTTGGATTACATAAATATATCTGTTACGGAAACATTTATGTTGTTTTGAACAAATGCGGATTAACTTCAAACTATATACTCATTTTATTGTTAATATCACATTTAACTATTCTACATGTACAGCCACGAACTATGCTCAGTAATGTTGAAGTTTGTTTAAAGTGTGCACCTAAACCTAAAACTTGTTTTATTTATTTAAAAGGACGTATATAGATCGTTGTATTTTACTTGCAAATATCGGGATGTGAATCAATAACAACTCACTGCATTCAGCCATGAAGTGTAACTCCTCAACACGACGCTGCACTCAAAGAAATGACTCATTGGATGAACTCAATTAAATTGTTGGCAGGTTTTCCATCCAATAAGTATATGCAACTCCAACTCAAATTTAGCACATCAGTGCAATAAAATGTAATTAAGTTAGTCCAACTCATTTGTATCAAATACATCTAAAATAAAATAACGATATTCATTAAATTAAATTAATTTATGTTTGTCCAACTCAAAATATAAATTAACTAACTATGCAAACTCCACACAGAAGGAAAGCCCCGAGTGGGAATTGAACCCACGGCCCTCTGGCTTTGAGGCGACAGTGCTAGCCACTACACCACCGTACAGCCCTGAAAGTGTCTTCACCTCATGCAAACAACTGATTTTCAGCTGGCGCATGCGCAAAGGGGAGTCCCCAATGAAACACATTTATTTTGAGTTGATATGCACACCATCGAACCTAAATAAATCTAATAAATGAAAGTATTCATACGTTTTGTGTTACACCCATTAAATATAAATATCGATTTTTGTAATTGATTTATTTAAATGTATCAAACAATATTTAAATGTGTCACCTCGAAGAAGGGCTTGAATCGTTTTTGTGTAACCTAAATAAATCTAATAAATGAAAGTATTCATACATTTTGTGTTACACCAATTCAATATAAATATCTTCGTTTTGTAATTGATTTATTTACATGTATCAAACAATATTTAAATGTGTCACCTCGAAGAAGGGCTTGAATCGTTTTTTTGAGTGTGGTAACGAACTCCGCGAGGGCTTTTTTTGTTTTAAAGGGATCGCGGTGCGATGTGTATGCGCGTGCACGGGCGCAAGCACGTGTGTTTATCCCAGGGGGCACCGTTTAATCGCAGTGACGTGTCTGCTGGTCACACGCATCAGCTAATGGGCTGAAGAGGCATTGACGTCATTATCTCTCATTCAACAAGCTTAAACTCAGATCTGTTTGTTTGTGCGTGCGCATGCGCGCACCGAGACGCACGCGGGAAACAACAGTAGCATACCTGCTCACCTGCTCTCGCGACATAAAGTGTGTCCTTGAGAGTTTTACTGTCCGGCGAGCGGAGAACTCAGAGCTGCATGGCGGGAATAAGTCTGCGCGTCTGCCGCCACTCCGCCCTCGAGACTCCGGCTGAGTGTCGGACCTGCTCCCGGGCCTTTGTCTCTCCGGTAATCACTCAACGGTGATTATTTAAAATGCATATTATGGCTACTTTTGGACTTTAGGACAATAGACCGTTTTCACTGGAAATGTCATGATTTAGGTTCTTCCGTGTCTTTAAAATAACGTTGTAATCCAAGCCTAACAATAACAGGCCCCAACTATTCAAAGAGCTTTAAACAATAAAAAACAATTTTTTTTTTTTTTAAAATGATAAAAAGCTCAAAAAGACGGAGAGCATTTATCTTGTTCTAAATGAATATGCATACTCCACATGAGCTCGACGCTTTGCCCAGGAGACGGACTCACGTGTCCAAAGGGGTCCAGGTGGTTGTTCGTGAGTTTGAGCTTCTGGAAAGAGACGAGCTGGCGGCTCCAGTGAGCTCCGATGGCGGGAGAGTCCGGGTGGACGTAGAGCCTCCCGGGCATCGCGGGCTCTGCCTTTCCCGTTATCGACCTTTAGGGAGGAGGAGAGGGCAGCAGATCAGAAACGGGCAGACATTGACTCGCAGCGGGTCACTCAGTGGTTTCTGACCGCGGGTGCACAGCGCGCGGAGGCCCGCGCTGCAGAGGCCTATCTGGGGCTTTAATGAGGCTAACACCAAATGCACCTTCTTGAGTTTACGCAGAGACCCACCTCTGGACCACAACTCGGCCGACACACGTGAACGCGGCATGTTTTGAGGCGCCGTGGAGACGCCTGAACGCGTCACGCCGTTAAACCCCTCGAAACTAAAACAGCAGAACCAAAAACATCCGAGAGGGTTTCCGTGGTGCAGCAGTTCACAGAGGCGTAGAGCAGCAAGAAGCTCTGAGAGAGGTTTTATTCATTTTTAATTCACGCGTCAAACGGTTGAAGGCGAGTTTCTCCAGCACATCAAGGCCGACGTCTGACGGGTTACACGTCACACAAAGAAAAATATGAACCGTGTCACTGATTTAAAAGCGCTGCATGAAGGCTGGCCTTACGAGTCTCGAAGCTGAATGACGTGACCTGGAACAATTACAATAAATTCATAAAAGAAAACAAAACAAAACAAAAGAAAAATACACATTTAAAAAAACACATTTTAAGCCTGTTGTAACAGCCAAAGAACAACTTGGTCTCCTCCAGCTTGCCCGAGGCCGCAGCACCGAGCTATCTTTACAAACGCGCTCTGCCGCCGCCCGGTTCTCCGGTTTCAGGCCCGTTACTTTGTGGAAACCGAGTGCCCGGTGCTCTGGAGAGGCAGAGCTTCCGCGGATCAGGGGCCTGGTCGGATTTTCCACTCAGCACAACAAGCAGTTGAATGGGAGACTTTAATCCGGCCTGCGTCATCTGTCCGCCCGGTGAACCCGTCACAGTCTCTCTCTACTCTGATTTCACCGGCGGGCAATTACGGTGGAAAACACGGGAATTAGGTCAGCCGAGTCTGCAGAGAGGACCCGACCTTTAGAGGCAGCATGGGCGGAGTGGATGGAAAACCACAACAACGCGCTTTACGCAGATCTACCGTTTCACGGAGGTTTCAGAATAATATTTATAATGTAAATATAGTGGCCCACGTTACTATAACACTATACAGGGAAGATCTTTTTTTAATCCCCCAGAAGTAGACTATTATTTTATATTAATTAATTAATTTAATTGATGTTAAACATGTCATTAATAAACAAGAGGGTCGTGGGAAAGCTGACCTGTGCACGGACACGAGGGATGGTTGCATATTTTATAACCTTTAACAGCCTATGCGCCGCTCAGAGTGGGTATGGTCGAGGAGTTCCTCCATTACGCGCTGCACGCGACAACATACGAACCATTTGTTGTCTGAGAACTTGTAGCGGTGGTCGTCCGCGGGCACGACGTCCATCAGGAGGATGTACTTGGTTTTCGGGTTGAGTCCTGTGACCTTCACCTTGTAACTGGGGAACATCCTCCTACGTCCAGGAGCAACATATTAAAATGTACATTCAAACAGTGTCGATTATAAAATAGCTGAAGTTAGATAATAAAATAAACAGCCAGCCTCCAAATACCAAACGTCCCCTGAGGATTCACATTTTACAGTTTGTCCCAGAAGTATCGGGACAGATGCAAATATATCTCGTGAATTAAAACTTCCCTACAGTGTTTTAGTAAAGACTTGACTCGAAAAAAATATCAAACAAATATGGCCGAAGTAAAAAGCCTATAGTCAACCAGATCATCGTGTTCCTCCTCTTACCTTCCGGCCTTGGTGATGATCATTTCAGTTCCCACTTCATCAAACTTGGTCCAAAGTTCCCGGTCGTGGAGGAAAACTTTAATTCCTTCCATCCCCTGCAGCCAGATAAAAACAGTGCTCACTAACTGAAGAGAAAGTCTTCTGGAAGTCAAATACAGCCCCCCAAAATAAAACGCCATTATTTATTTATTTTATTAAATGTAAAATAACGCCTCATCAAGTGGTTTATGATCCAAAACTAATCCTCGATAAACAAAACAAAACTTCATATTTCGTCTACAGTTCGAGGCACATGCAGCAGCATTTTTTTTCTACAGCGATAAACCGCAGAAACATCTTAATTATCTGAACTTATTAATTGATCAATATTAATAAAATCAATATTTACATTGTGGTCCGCAGCTAGCTGCTGACTGGAGGCTTTCTGCGGGGAAGATGGTGCGTTCACGGCGCAGCTGCGATTCTCCTGTTTGCTCTCCTCTGGAGAATCCATGGAGTCAGAGTCCGGAGGCTCGGCGAGGCCGAACTGGTCCCCTCCGTTTGCCATGTCTGACACACACACAAACACGAGCACACACACACACACACACACACACACACACACACACACACACACACACACACACACACACACACACACACACACACACACACACACACACACACACACACACACACACACGTTCAAAGTGCATTATAGGTGTTGAACGACACTGTTTGATATATTTTGACGGCCTCACTGAACATTTCGTTTTGTTAATGAGCCACTTTGTCATTCGATGGGAAATTCAGTCTGAAAATCTATGATGTAAAAAACATTATGAAATATATTTAGTATTATATTTTTGCAATTGATAGGACAACACACGAATGTCCTATAGAACAAGATGCCACACACATGACGAGACACAGCTTGTGTTTGAGGACACAATGCGGGTCTCTTTGATGTGTAACTTATGGTCCTCTCTTTGTCAAATAGCAGCAAGAAGAAATAATGCCTCATATTGCATCCCAATGACTTATACATGTTCTATAACCTGCACGTTACTATTTAAAATTGTATTCAATTTATATTTGAACTTCAACATTATTTTTGTAATTGATGACATATAGCACTGGGATGCTATTGGTCATGCGTGTGTGATATTTTAAAAAGTCTTTATAGCTATACAGAGGTATCATCGCTTGCATTATTCTCAACATATATAATATATATTATACAATATAATCATGTGAGTATCGCAGCTTGAAGCTCCACAGCAGAATGTGTGTGCAGCCGACATGCTTTCTGCAAATGGAAGCAGCTCTTGAAGTCCAATCGCTGACATTAAATAAGCAAAGCACGGTCTGCCTGACCCGCGCGCGCGCGTGTGTGTGCGTGTATCGTGCATGGTCTCCCTTAGGGCCGTTACCTCAAACGCACTGCTCTGCTCTCCCTGCAGAACACACGCTCATCCTGCTCCTGCGCGCTCAGCAGCCTGCTCGGGTTTTTTTTGGCTTGCTTTAATTCCCACTTAATTATCTTTTAAATCCAACAGTGAGAATGCTGGAGCGTCGGTTCTCAAAAATCCCCCCCGTGCCTCCGTGCAGCTCCGAAATGTCATCGGGCAGCTTCTCGTTCCGGTGTCCGTCCCCCCGCGCTCAGTCCGCGGCTCCACCGCTCCACGAGCTCCGTCCCGCCGGATGCCAAGGCTGCACTCCGCTCAGAGCGGAAGTCAGTTGCTCCTCTCGAGATCGCTCATCTCCGGAAGGCCTCGCGGACTCAGCGCAGCTCGGATCTGAGCCGCTCATCAGAGCCTTCATTACAAATGGAGTCAGGTCCGCCTCGGAGGCTCGGCCCTCCCCTTCTGCCTTCCCTGCGCTCCCATAGGTCTGCGCGGCGCATCGGCATCTGCAGCCCAAATCACTGTGGTGACACTGGCCAATCACACGCGCACACACACGTACACACCCACACACATACACACGCACGCACACACACACACACACACACACACACACACACACACACACACACACACACACACACACACACACACACACACACACACACACTCACACACATGAACAGGCATATGCACGCGTGTGCACACGCAGATACTCCTGCTCCTTTGCATGGAAAAAACTTGATTATGAATTAAACTGTTCTTTTAGATTAATGTATGATTGTTAAGGTCTGAGAAACTGTGAATGTTTCGCTTGAATGAAACCGTCAGCTGAGGTGAACGTGATGTTAGACCGCAGGAGGAGAAGCAGAACGAGGGATTGTTTACCCAAATGTTGAGCTGATTAACTCCAATCGTACCAAACGAAAGACCTATGATGCCTAACCAATGACGGGATGTATCTAAGTGGGCTGGGTATAAGACATTCCACCAAAGGCTATTAGTCAATCTGAATGCCTTACATGTTCAATAAATCACAACTTTTACTTTGTTACGATGTGATGATGATTTGATTTTCATTCCCCGAAATGATAATGACTCCGAGGTCTAATCTCACATGAGAGACCCTCACATATGATCTCACAGTATTACGAGGCCGATATCATCATCACCATCATCATCATCATCACCATCATCATCATCATCATCATCATCAGCAGCAGCAGCAGCATGCAGCAGCAGTGGGTTGAGGCCAGCGTGCAACATTTTGATTGGATTACTGTAGATGCTGATAACTGGAGGCATCCAGAGTTGAAAGTTGAAGGGGTCACCGCGAGGTCAGCATGCTGTGGTTAATGTGTATTTCATTTAGCATGAGGACACGTCGCAGGAATGTGGCGTTGACTTCATGGGTCGAGATGACCGGTAACCGTCTTCTGAAATACCGTAGAACCGACTGGCCTGTCGATATGTGCAGATATAGCTTTACAAAAAGAAGTGAAACAAAGGAAATGAAATATGAAAAATAAATACTGGGACAGAATATGATACACTAGTATAGCCTGTTGGGAATCTCCGTGCGTAAATGTGCCGCGTTTTTTTGCATCTGGTTATGTGGTTTAAACACGTTTCCTCTGGCGCAGCTCTTACCGTGTGTAAACATCAGATTCCCCGGTGACAGACCTCCGGTTCCCAGCAGCTCGGTGCACCGCCGATCCGCACGAGCGTTCGCTGCAGTGAAAGCGCGCGGCCACTGGGAGAGTATGGACCAGTGCCCGGTGTGTGTGTGTGTGTGTGTGTGTGTGTGTGTGTGTGTGTGTGTAAATGCAGACACATCAAGTTTCCGATCTGCTTTGATACCAATGAGCCTACCGATTTATATACAGACACACTCCAAGCCGTTAAAAAAAATTTAATTAAAGAGTTTACAAATGTTTTATGTAAGGGACTATATTAATTATATTTTAATTATAATAATGTATTTTACTGATTAGTTTTAATAACATAGATCGCTTTTACACATGAGTTTGAGCAACGAGCATCACACCTTGACTTTGCTGAAATTACTTTTTATGAGTACATTATTAAGTATCCACAAAAGGCCTACATACTTTTTGTAATTATTAAAAAGCAGTTCAGTGAACATACAATAGCTTATTTAACTAATGTCGATCAGACCATATGCCTGTGTGTGTGTGTGTGTGTGTGTGTGTGTGTGTGTGTGTGTGTGTGTGTGTGTGTGTGTGTGCGCGCGTGCGTGTTGTAAGAAGGGTTACCTGGAATACGGTAATCACACTCATTGTGTTTATTGGGGTTGGCTTCAGGTTTTAATCCACAGGTCAATAATTTGACATTCCAAATAAAAATTAATGAACAGACGTGTCTTCTCAAAATAAGACTTAGATATTTTTTTAAGTAAGAAAAAAAATGCCTTTGCGTTAAAAGGCAAATTAAACAGATCCATAATTAATTATCAGACGTTGCTCAGAATGATCGTTTTGTTACATCCTGAATGTACTAAAACGTGCCCTTCTATTAATTATTAGACTGGAAATGTTGTATCATAATAATAATAATAATTCAACAGACCACATATGCTGACTTATCCATTTGATGCCACAGTGTAGTTGTAACATTTAAATAAATATGTCTGACGGTTTGCTGTTTATGTAAAAAAAATATAGAAATATTGCTCCTTAAATAAATCTCAGCTTTCTAGTCAAAAGGAGGGATTTGACCAAACTCACCCGGGATCTGTTGATCACTCCGAGGGGATGGACACGGCTCTGCAGGCCGGTCATTTATTTTGATCGAAATTATTTCACGTGTCCCTGAAAGACATCCAGTTGCTTTCAACATTTCCGAAAAGTTCTGTCAAGCTTCTTCTGTTGAAGTTTACAATCACAAAATCGAACAATAGTCACAAATAATCAAATATATATATAATATGTCTAATTGTCTTAAAGCTACAGAGTTGAACTGGTTTATTCTGTCGTTGTTTATAAATGCACATTTTAAATGCGGGAATCAAAATCATAAAATAGTGACAGATTTGCGTGGCCATCTTCAACTCTTAATAACAACACATATAGACAAAAACTATATATATATATATATATATATATATATATATATATATATATATATATATATAACCCTTATATATATATATATATATATTTGCGTTGGGTCTGTATATATTAGATGGGTTGAGTCTGTATATATTTTTTTAATTTGATTTTGTAATTTAATATATATATATATATATATATAACATCTAAAAAAAAATAGAAAAACAGCTTTTTCGTATTTTGTACCAGAAACCTAATTTAAATGTTTAACTGATTTTAATTGATTTTCCCTTTCCAAAATGAAATATTCATTTGTAAACTCAATATTTCCACAGAGCATCCTCATATCGCGCAACACGGCGCACAGGCTGTGTGCATGCTACACTTGCTTAGCGCCATTCTTTGTAATGCAATTTACAAACTGCAGTGCTCTCGAGACTAACTCCTCCGGGTTTAGCCTGAGTTGGTTGATCTGTGCAGAAAGAGGCAAATGAGGTGGCGGCGGCGGCTGGACGGCTCATTATTGTCCCGCCCTGGCTGCAGCTGACTGGAGCCTCTGTTCTCTGGACGGAGGAAGTGGTGACGGGGTCCCAGACCTCCTGCACTCAGCAGGTCTGTCTCACACACCTCCAGCTCGGCCAGAGCGAGTGTGTGCGTGTGTGTGTGGCATCAGAGGGCAAGGTCAACCCATTCCTCTGCAAACAATCACATCACACAGGGTAAAACACATTCCAACCCCCCTCAACCTCCAGTTTGTAAGGTGGTCTGATGTGGGAACCGAGGAGGAGGAGGGGGGGGGGGGGGTTGGCAGCGGTCCAGACGAGGCCCCGTGTCCAGATGAAGGTAAACCTGTTCTACATTATTATATGACTTCATATTACACATGTAGGGAGACTCTGATTCCTGCCCACGCTGAGCTGAATGGGCTCTTCATTAGAGTCCGTGACGTGTGTGTTGTTGTGTGTTGTTGTGGTTTGTGTGTGGTTTGTGTGTTGTTGTTGTGTGTTGTGTGGTTTGTGTGTTGTTGTTGTTGTTGTTGTGTGTTGTTGTGTGTTGTGAATGCAGCAGGTCGGATGCAGTGGTTTCGAGGTGGGACGTTTACGTCACGTCGGCGGTCAGTGTTGCTCAGAGAACTAATAGATTCATCACAGCTTGTCCGTTTAATAATTTGTATTCATCATTACACTGATTACATTCATATAATTGAATCAACTTGTTGGCATGTATGGTGTATTCACCATATAGCTCAGTCTAGCTCATTTACAACTGACACATACTGCTGCATCACCTCAGTCATAATCCTTAATTAAACGTCTTCTTTGTCACACTCAGTCTGCATGTTGGTTTAATTCCTTCAACAGTGTTTATTCTTTTCTCATCCGGCTGTGTTCCGATCATTGACTGCAGATTAAAACGAATGAAGACACATTGTATTATTATTGGGACTTTTATTGTAGGGCACATACTAGTAACATCAAGGTCATAAACTATTGTACTTAAAAAATATATTTTAGCAGCTGAAACGTCATTCTCCAATCACAATTATCTTCATTTTATATTGTGAATGATGTTAATAGGCCTGATGGCTACTCTGAGAATGTGTCCTGGGGATTAAAGAGAAAGCGAGCAGCTCTGAGCTGGTAGCACCTCGAGCTGTCCGTCAGTGTGCTGATGGAGGGTCGTCCTGCAGCGCCCTCTAGTGGCCTTCTTCTGGAAGGCTTTGGATGGCTTTTCTCCCATCAACCGTGACCAATTATCGTCAACGGTTTCTACTTCTAACACGTCTACCTGTCTCTTGGACCCCGTCTACCTGTCTCTAGACCCCGTCTACCTGTCTCTTGGACCCCGTCTACCTGTCTCTAGACCCCGTCTACCTGTCTCTTGGACCCCATCTACCTGTCTCTAGGACCCCGTCTACCTGTCTCTAGGACCCCGTCTACCTGTCTCTAGGACCCCATCTACCTGTCTCTAGGACCCCGTCTACCTGTCTCTTGGACCCCATCTACCTGTCTCTAGGACCCCGTCTACCTGTCTCTAGACCCCGTCTACCTGTCTCTAGGACCCTGTCTACCTGTCTCTAGGACCCCGTCTACCTGTCTCTAGGACCCCGCCTACCTGTCTCTTGGACCCCATCTACCTGTCTCTAGGACCCCGTCTACCTGTCTCTGGACCCCGTCTACCTGTCTCTAGGACCCCGTCTACCTGTCTCTAGACCCCGTCTACCTGTCTCTAGACCCCGTCTACCTGTCTCTAGGACCCCGTCTACCTGTCTCTAGGACCCCGTCTACCTGTCTCTAGGACCCCGTCTACCTGTCTCTGGACCCCGTCTACCTGTCTCTAGGACCCCGTCTACCTGTCTCTAGACCCCGTCTACCTGTCTCTAGGACCCCGTCTACCTGTCTCTAGACCCCGTCTACCTGTCTCTAGACCCCATCTACCTGTCTCTAGACCCCGTCTACCTGTCTCTAGGACCCCGTCTACCTGTCTCTAGACCCTGTCTACCTGTCTCTAGGACCCGTCTACCTGTCTCTAGGACCCCGTCTACCTGTCTCTAGACCCCGTCTACCTGTCTCTAGACCCCGTCTACCTGTCTCTAGGACCCCGTCTACCTGTCTCTAGACCCCGTCTACCTGTCTCTAGACCCCGTCTACCTGTCTCTAGACCTCGTCTACCTGTCTCTAGGACCCTGTCTACCTGTCTCTAGACCCCGTCTACCTGTCTCTAGACCCCGTCTACCTGTCTCTAGACCCCGTCTACCTGTCTCTAGGACCCGTCTACCTGTCTATAGGTCCCGTCTACCTGTCTCTAGACCCCATCTACCTGTCTCTAGACCCGTCTACCTGTCTCTAGACCCGTCTACCTGTCTCTAGGACCCCCTCTACCTCTCTCTAGACCCGTCTACCTGTCTAGACCCCGTCTACCTGTCTCTAGACCCGTCTACCTGTCTCTAGACCCCGTCTACCTGTCTCTAGGACCCCGTCTACCTGTCTCTAGACCCCGTCTACCTGTCTCTAGGACCCCGTCTACCTGTCTCTAGGACCCCGTCTACCTGTCTCTAGGACCCCATCTACCTGTCTCTAGGACCCCGTCTACCTGTCTCTAGGACCCGTCTACCTGTCTCTAGACCCCATCTACCTGTCTCTAGGACCCCGTCTACCTGTCTCTAGGACCCCATCTACCTGTCTCTAGACCCCATCTACCTGTCTCTAGGACCCCATCTACCTGTCTCTAGGACCCCGTCTACCTGTCTCTAGGACCCCGTCTACCTGTCTCTAGGACCCCGTCTACCTGTCTCTAGGACCCCGTCTACCTGTCTCTAGGACCCCGTCTACCTGTCTCTAGGACCCCGTCTACCTGTCTCTAGGACCCCGTCTACCTGTCTCTAGACCCCGTCTACCTGTCTCTAGGACCCCGTCTACCTGTCTCTAGACCCCGTCTACCTGTCTCTAGGACCCCGTCTACCTGTCTCTAGGACCCCGTCTACCTGTCTCTAGACCCCGTCTACCTGTCTCTAGGACCCCGTCTACCTGTCTCTAGACCCCGTCTACCTGTCTCTAGGACCCCGTCTACCTGTCTCTAGGACCCCGTCTACCTGTCTCTAGGACCCCGTCTACCTGTCTCTAGACCCCGTCTACCTGTCTCTAGGACCCCGTCTACCTGTCTCTAGGACCCCGTCTACCTGTCTCTAGGACCCCATCTACCTGTCTCTAGACCCCGTCTACCTGTCTCTAGGACCCGTCTACCTGTCTCTAGACCCCGTCTACCTGTCTCTAGGACCCTGTCTACCTGTCTCTAGGACCCCATCTACCTGTCTCTAGGACCCCGTCTACCTGTCTCTAGACCCCGTCTACCTGTCTCTAGACCCGTCTACCTGTCTCTAGACCCCGTCTACCTGTCTCTAGACCCTGTCTACCTGTCTCTAGGACCCCGTCTACCTGTCTCTAGGACCCCGTCTACCTGTCTCTAGACCCCGTCTACCTGTCTCTAGGACCCCGTCTACCTGTCTCTAGACCCCGTCTACCTGTCTCTAGACCCCGTCTACCTGTCTCTAGGACCCCGTCTACCTGTCTCTAGACCCCGTCTACCTGTCTCTAGACCCCGTCTACCTGTCTCTAGACCCCGTCTACCTGTCTCTAGGACCCCGTCTACCTGTCTCTAGACCCCGTCTACCTGTCTCTAGGACCCCGTCTACCTGTCTCTAGACCCCGTCTACCTGTCTCTAGGACCCCGTCTACCTGTCTCTAGACCCCGTCTACCTGTCTCTAGGACCCCGTCTACCTGTCTCTAGACCCCGTCTACCTGTCTCTAGGACCCCGTCTACCTGTCTCTAGACCCCGTCTACCTGTCTCTAGACCCCGTCTACCTGTCTCTAGACCCGTCTACCTGTCTCTAGACCCCGTCTACCTGTCTCTAGGACCCCGTCTACCTGTCTCTAGGACCCCATCTACCTGTCTCTAGGACCCCATCTACCTGTCTCTAGGACCCCGTCTACCTGTCTCTAGACCCCGTCTACCTGTCTCTGGACCCCATCTACCTGTCTCTAGGACCCCGTCTACCTGTCTCTAGGACCCCGTCTACCTGTCTCTGGACCCCATCTACCTGTCTCTAGGACCCCGTCTACCTGTCTCTAGACCCCATCTACCTGTCTCTAGGACCCCATCTACCTGTCTCTAGGACCCCGTCTACCTGTCTCTAGACCCCGTCTACCTGTCTCTAGGACCCCGTCTACCTGTCTCTAGACCCCGTCTACCTGTCTCTGGACCCCGTCTACCTGTCTCTAGGACCCCGTCTACCTGTCTCTAGACCCCGTCTACCTGTCTCTAGGACCCCGTCTACCTGTCTCTAGGACCCCGTCTACCTGTCTCTAGGACCCCGTCTACCTGTCTCTAGACCCCGTCTACCTGTCTCTAGGACCCCGTCTACCTGTCTCTAGACCCCGTCTACCTGTCTCTAGACCCCGTCTACCTGTCTCTAGACCCTGTCTCTAGGACCCCGTCTACCTGTCTCTAGACCCCGTCTACCTGTCTCTAGGACCCCGTCTACCTGTCTCTAGACCCCGTCTACCTGTCTCTAGGACCCCGTCTACCTGTCTCTAGACCCCGTCTACCTGTCTCTAGGACCCGTCTACCTGTCTCTAGACCCCGTCTACCTGTCTCTAGACCCCGTCTACCTGTCTCTAGACCCTGTCTACCTGTCTCTAGACCCTGTCTACCTGTCTCTAGGACCCCGTCTACCTGTCTCTAGGACCCCATCTACCTGTCTCTAGACCCCGTCTACCTGTCTCTAGACCCCGTCTACCTGTCTCTAGACCCCGTCTACCTGTCTCTAGACCCTGTCTACCTGTCTCTAGGACCCTGTCTACCTGTCTCTAGGACCCCGTCTACCTGTCTCTAGACCCTGTCTACCTGTCTCTAGACCCCGTCTACCTGTCTCTAGGACCCGTCTACCTGTCTCTAGACCCCGTCTACCTGTCTCTAGACCCCGTCTACCTGTCTCTAGACCCCGTCTACCTGTCTCTAGACCCTGTCTACCTGTCTCTAGACCCCGTCTACCTGTCTCTAGACCCCGTCTACCTGTCTCTAGACCCGTCTACCTGTCTCTAGGACCCCGTCTACCTGTCTCTAGACCCGTCTACCTGTCTCTAGACCCCGTCTACCTGTCTCTAGACCCCGTCTACCTGTCTCTAGGACCCCGTCTACCTGTCTCTAGGACCCCGTCTACCTGTCTCTAGACCCCGTCTACCTGTCTCTTGGACCCCATCTACCTGTCTCTAGGACCCGTCTACCTGTCTCTAGGACCCCGTCTACCTGTCTCTTGGACCCCATCTACCTGTCTCTAGGACCCCGTCTACCTGTCTCTAGGACCCCGTCTACCTGTCTCTTGGACCCCATCTACCTGTCTCTAGGACCCCGTCTACCTGTCTCTAGGACCTGTCTACCTGTCTCTTGGACCCCATCTACCTGTCTCTAGGACCCCGTCTACCTGTCTCTAGGACCCCGTCTACCTGTCTCTGGACCCCATCTACCTGTCTCTAGGACCCTGTCTACCTGTCTCTGGACCCGTCTACCTGTCTCTAGGACCCCGTCTACCTGTCTCTAGACCCCGTCTACCTGTCTCTTGGACCCCACCTACCTGTCTCTAGACCCCGTCTACCTGTCTCTAGACCCCACCTACCTGTCTCTAGACCCCGTCTACCTGTCTCTAGGACCCCGTCTACCTGTCTCTAGGCCCCGTCTACCTGTCTCTAGGACCCCGTCTACCTGTCTCTAGGACCCCGTCTACCTGTCTCTAGGACCCCGTCTACCTGTCTCTAGACCCCGTCTACCTGTCTCTAGGACCCCGTCTACCTGTCTCTAGGACCCCATCTACCTGTCTCCTGGACCCCGTCTACCTGTCTCTAGGACCCCGTCTACCTGTCTCTAGACCCCGTCTACCTGTCTCTAGGACCCCGTCTACCTGTCTCTAGACCCCATCTACCTGTCTCTAGACCCCGTCTACCTGTCTCTAGGACCCCGTCTACCTGTCTCTAGACCCTGTCTCTAGACCCCGTCTACCTGTCTCTAGGACCCGTCTACCTGTCTCTAGGACCCCGTCTACCTGTCTCTAGACCCCGTCTACCTGTCTCTAGGACCACGTCTACCTGTCTCTAGGACCCCGTCTACCTGTCTCTAGGACCCCGTCTACCTGTCTCTAGACCCCGTCTACCTGTCTCTAGGACCCCGTCTACCTGTCTCTGGACCCCGTCTACCTGTCTCTAGGACCCCGTCTACCTGTCTCTAGACCCCATCTACCTGTCTCTAGACCCCGTCTACCTGTCTCTAGGACCCCGTCTACCTGTCTCTAGACCCCGTCTACCTGTCTCTAGGACCCCGTCTACCTGTCTCTAGGACCCCGTCTACCTGTCTCTAGACCCCGTCTACCTGTCTCTAGGACCCCGTCTACCTGTCTCTAGACCCCGTCTACCTGTCTCTAGACCCCGTCTACCTGTCTCTAGGACCCCGTCTACCTGTCTCTAGACCTCGTCTACCTGTCTCTAGGACCCCGTCTACCTGTCTCTAGACCCCGTCTACCTGTCTCTAGGACCCCGTCTACCTGTCTCTAGACCCCGTCTACCTGTCTCTAGGACCCCGTCTACCTGTCTCTAGACCCCCGTCTACCTGTCTCTAGGACCACGTCTACCTGTCTCTAGGACCCCGTCTACCTGTCTCTAGACCCCGTCTAACTGTCTCTAGGACCCCGTCTACCTGTCTCTAGGACCCCATCTACCTGTCTTTAGGACCCCATCTACCTGTCTCTAGACCCCGTCTACCTGTCTCTTGGACCCCATCCCGACGAGGCTGCTTAAAGACGTTTTGCCTTTAATTGGCAGCTCTCTATTAGATATGATCAATGTGTCTCTGCTAACAGGCCACGTACCACACTCCTTCAAGGTGGCTGTTATTAAACCTCTCCTGAAGAAGCCCACTCTGGATCCAGAGGTGTTGGCTAACTACAGACCGATCTCTAACCTCCCCTTCCTCTCCAAGATCCTGGAGGAAGTGGTCGCAAATCAGTTGTGTGACTTTCTACATCATAATAGTTTATTTGAGGAGTTTCAGTCAGGATTTAGAAAACACCACAGCACCGAGACGGCACTGGTGAAAATTACTAATGACCTCTTAATGGCAGCAGATAAAGGACTCATCTCTGTACTGGTCTAGTTAGACCTTAGTCCTGATAGAGGACTCCTCTCTGTCCTGGTCTAGTTAGACCTTAGTCCTGATAGAGGACTCCTCTCTGTACTGGTCTTGTTAGACCTTAGTCCTGATAGAGGACTCCTCTCTGTCCTGGTCTAGATCGACCTTAGTCCTGATAGAGGACTCACCTCTGTACTGGTCTTGTTAGACCTTAGTGCTGATAGAGGACTCATCTCTGTACTGGTCTTGTTAGACCTTAGTCCTGATAGAGGACTCCTCTCTGTACTGGTCTTGTTAGACCTTAGTCCTGATAGAGGACTCATCTCTGTACTGGTCTTGTTAGACCTTAGTCCTGATAGAGGACTCCTCTCTGTACTGGTCTTGTTAGACCTTAGTCCTGATAGAGGACTCATCTCTGTACTGGTCTAGTTAGACCTTAGTCCTGATAGAGGACTCCTCTCTGTACTGGTCTTGTTAGACCTTAGTGCTGATAGAGGACTCATCTCTGTACTGGTCTTGTTAGACCTTAGTGCTGATAGAGGACTCCTCTCTGTCCTGGTCTAGTTAGACCTTAGTCCTGATAGAGGACTCCTCTCTGTACTGGTCTTGTTAGACCTTAGTCCTGATAGATGACTCCTCTCTGTCCTGGTCTAGTTAGACCTTAGTCCTGATAGAGGACTCCTCTCTGTACTGGTCTTGTTAGACCTTAGTCCTGATAGAGGACTCCTCTCTGTACTGGTCTTGTTAGACCTTAGTGCTGATAGAGGACTCCTCTCTGTACTGGTCTTGTTAGACCTTAGTCCTGATAGAGGACTCCTCTCTGTACTGGTCTAGTTAGACCTTAGTGCTGATAGAGGACTCATCTCTGTACTGGTCTTGTTAGACCTTAGTCCTGATAGAGGACTCATCTCTGTTCTGGTCTTGTTAGACCTTAGTCCTGATAGAGGACTCATCTCTGTACTGGTCTTGTTAGACCTTAGTGCTGATAGAGGACTCATCTCTGTACTGGTCTTGTTAGACCTTAGTGCTGATAGAGGACTCATCTCTGTTCTGGTCTTGTTAGACCTTAGTCCTGATAGAGGACTCATCTCTGTACTGGTCTTGTTAGACCTTAGTCCTGATAGAGGACTCATCTCTGTACTGGTCTTGTTAGACCTTAGTCCTGATAGAGGACTCATCTCTGTACTGGTCTTGTTAGACCTTAGTCCTGATAGAGGACTCATCTCTGTTCTGGTCTTGTTAGACCTTAGTCCTGATAGAGGACTCATCTCTGTACTGGTCTTGTTAGACCTTAGTGCTGATAGAGGACTCATCTCTGTACTGGTCTAGTTAGACCTTAGTGCTGATAGAGGACTCATCTCTGTACTGGTCTTGTTAGACCTTAGTCCTGATAGAGGACTCATCTCTGTTCTGGTCTTGTTAGACCTTTGTCCTGATAGAGGACTCCTCTCTGTATTGGTCTTGTTAGACCTTGGTGCTGATAGAGGACTCATCTCTGTACTGGTCTTGTTAGACCTTAGTGCTGATAGAGGACTCATCTCTGTACTGGTCTTGTTAGACCTTAGTGCTGATAGAGGACTCATCTCTGTACTGGTCTTGTTAGACCTTAGTCCTGATAGAGGACTCATCTCTGTACTGGTCTTGTTAGACCTTAGTGCTGATAGAGGACTCATCTCTGTACTGGTCTTGTTAGACCTTAGTGCTGATAGAGGACTCATCTCTGTACTGGTCTTGTTAGACCTTAGTGCTGATAGAGGACTCATCTCTGTACTGGTCTTGTTAGACCTTAGTCCTGATAGAGGACTCCTCTCTGTACTGGTCTTGTTAGACCTTAGTGCTGATAGAGGACTCCTCTCTGTACTGGTCTTGTTAGACCTTAGTGCTGATAGAGGACTCCTCTCTGTACTGGTCTTGTTAGACCTTAGTGCTGATAGAGGACTCATCTCTGTACTGGTCTTGTTAGACCTTAGTGCTGATAGAGGACTCATCTCTGTACTGGTCTAGTTAGACCTTAGTGCTGATAGAGGACTCCTCTCTGTACTGGTCTTGTTAGACCTTAGTGCTGATAGAGGACTCATCTCTGTACTGGTCTTGTTAGACCTTAGTCCTGATAGAGGACTCATCTCTGTACTGGTCTTGTTAGACCTTAGTGCTGATAGAGGACTCATCTCTGTATTGGTCTTGTTAGACCTTAGTGCTGATAGAGGACTCATCTCTGTACTGGTCTTGTTAGACCTTAGTGCTGATAGAGGACTCATCTCTGTACTGGTCTTGTTAGACCTTAGTCCTGATAGAGGACTCATCTCTGTACTGGTCTTGTTAGACCTTAGTCCTGATAGAGGACTCATCTCTGTTCTGGTCTTGTTAGACCTTAGTCCTGATAGAGGACTCATCTCTGTACTGGTCTAGTTAGACCTTAGTGCTGATAGAGGACTCATCTCTGTTCTGGTCTTGTTAGACCTTAGTGCTGATAGAGGACTCATCTCTGTACTGGTCTTGTTAGACCTTAGTGCAGATAGAGGACTCATCTCTGTTCTGGTCTTGTTAGACCTTAGTCCTGATAGAGGACTCATCTCTGTACTGGTCTTGTTAGACCTTAGTGCTGATAGAGGACTCATCTCTGTACTGGTCTTGTTAGACCTTAGTGCTGATAGAGGACTCCTCTCTGTACTGGTCTTGTTAGACCTTAGTGCTGATAGAGGACTCATCTCTGTACTGGTCTTGTTAGACCTTAGTCCTGATAGAGGACTCCTCTCTGTACTGGTCTAGTTAGACCTTAGTGCTGATAGAGGACTCCTCTCTGTACTGGTCTTGTTAGACCTTAGTGCTGATAGAGGACTCATCTCTGTACTGGTCTTGTTAGACCTTAGTGCTGATAGAGGACTCATCTCTGTACTGGTCTAGTTAGACCTTAGTGCTGATAGAGGACTCCTCTCTGTACTGGTCTTGTTAGACCTTAGTGCTGATAGAGGACTCATCTCTGTACTGGTCTTGTTAGACCTTAGTCCTGATAGAGGACTCATCTCTGTACTGGTCTTGTTAGACCTTAGTGCTGATAGAGGACTCATCTCTGTACTGGTCTAGTTAGACCTTAGTGCTGATAGAGGACTCCTCTCTGTACTGGTCTTGTTAGACCTTAGTGCTGATAGAGGACTCATCTCTGTATTGGTCTTGTTAGACCTTAGTGCTGATAGAGGACTCCTCTCTGTACTGGTCTTGTTAGACCTTAGTGCTGATAGAGGACTCCTCTCTGTACTGGTCTTGTTAGACCTTAGTGCTGATAGAGGACTCCTCTCTGTACTGGTCTTGTTAGACCTTAGTGCTGATAGAGGACTCCTCTCTGTCCTGGTCTTGTTAGACCTTAGTGCTGATAGAGGACTCCTCTCTGTACTGGTCTTGTTAGACCTTAGTGCTGATAGAGGACTCCTCTCTGTACTGGTCTTGTTAGACCTTAGTGCTGATAGAGGACTCCTCTCTGTACTGGTCTTGTTAGACCTTAGTGCTGATAGAGGACTCCTCTCTGTACTGGTCTTGTTAGACCTTAGTGCTGATAGAGGACTCCTCTCTGTACTGGTCTTGTTAGACCTTAGTGCTGATAGAGGACTCCTCTCTGTACTGGTCTTGTTAGACCTTAGTGCTGATAGAGGACTCCTCTCTGTCCTGGTCTTGTTAGATCTTAGTGCTGCATTCGACACCATTGACCATGACATCCTGTTACAGAGACTGGAGCAGTCGATTGGCATTTCAGGCACGGCACTAAGTTGGTTTAAATCCTATTTATCAGATGGATCTCAGTTTGTATTTGTAAACGATGACGCCTCGATAACCACCAACGTTAGTCACAGAGTTCCACAAGGTTCTGTGCTTGGACCAATTTTATTTACCTTATACATGCTTCCTTTGGGCAATATTATCAGGAAACACTCCATAAACTTTCATTGCTATGCAGATGATACTCAACTATATCTATCGATAAAACCAGAGGAAACCAACCAACTAAGTAAAATTCAAGCATGTCTTAAAGACATAAAAACATGGATGACCTGCAACTTCTTGATGTTAAACTCAGACAAAACCGAAGTAATTTTACTCGGCCCTGAGCACCTCAGAGATCAATTATCTGGTGATGTGGATTCTGTAGACGGCATTGCCCTGGCATCCAACACCACTGTAAAGAATCTTGGCGTTATCTTTGATCGGGACTTGTCCTTTAACTCCCACGTAAAGCAAATCTCAAGGACTGCATTCTGTCATCTACGTCATATTTCAAAAATCAGGCACATCTTGTCTCAAAAAGATGCAGAAAAATTGGTTCACACGTTCGTTACTTCGAGACTGGATTACTGCAACTCCTTATTATCAGGCTGCTCTAATAAATCTCTTAGGTCCCTCCAGTTGATCCAGAATGCTGCAGCTCGTGTTCTCACGCTGCAAGAACAGAGAGACTGAGACGGAGTTTCTTTCCTCAGGCCATCAGGATTGTGAACTCCGACCTCACCAGGACCCCCACATAGACCCACACAACTGCCCCTCTTAGGCACACACACACACACACACACACACACTTACTGTAAATATTGTGTTGTTTTTTATTTGTAAATAGTGTGTACTTGTTGCCCTTGCACATTCCTGCTGAGCATTGCCACTTTCATTTCACTGCACACCCTGTGTGTGTATGTGACAAATAAAACATCTTGAATCTCTTGAATCTTGAATCTTGAAACTAAGAAAAGAGATCACATCACTCCTGCACTAGCTGCTCTGCACTGGCTCCCAGTAAAATCAAGAATCACTTTTAAAATTCTTCTCTTAACGTACAAAGCCTTGATTGGTGATGCACCGTCATATCTTAAGGAGCTTGTAGTACCATATTGCCCCACTAGAGAGCTACGCTCACGAAATGCGGGACTACTTGTAGTTCCTAGAGTCTTAAAAAGTAGAATGGGAGCCAGAGCCTTTAGTTATCAAGCTCCTCTTTTATGGAACCAGCTTCCACCTTCAGTCCGGGAGGCAGACACAGTCACCTCGTTTAAGAGTAGACTTAAGACCTTCCTCTTTGACAGAGCTTATAGTTAGGGCTGAATCAGGTTCACCTGGTCCAGCCCCTTGATATGCTGCTATAGGCTTATAGCTGCCGGGGGACGTTTAGGATGCACTGAGTACCTATCTCCTCTTTTTTCTCTCCTTAAGGATGAATTTTCATCTCTCAATCACACGTTACTAACTCTAATTTCTCCCCGGAGTCCTTGTGACTTCACGTCTCATGGGGTCATCGGACCCTATGAGACGGCATAGAACCTATCTGCTGATGGATCATCGAGGTCTGGGTCGTGGAATTCCTGCTCCTGACTACGCCACTGTCCTGTTGAGACTCCGCCCACTGTTGAGACTCCGCCCACTCCTCCTCTCTACCTCCATCTGCCTGATGGATCGTGGAGGTCTCCATCGTGGAATATGCCTACTATGAACTATTCATACACTCTGTCATATTCATTGAATGTATTTAAACTCTAAATCTGTCCTTCTGTACACATTACATCTATTGCATCTGTCCATCCTGGAGAGGGATCCTCCTCTGTTCTCTCCTCCAGGTTTCTTCCCTTTTTTCCCCCTGAAGGGTTATTTGGGAGTTTTTCCTGGTCCGATGTGAGGTTTTGGGGCAGGGATGTCTATGTGTACAGATTGTAAAGCACTCTGAGACAAATTTGTAATTTGTGAAATTGGGCTATACAAATAAACTGAATTGAATTGAATTGAATTCTGCAAACAGGGAAACACCAGTGGGACAGTGGAAAGCAAAGAAATCAATGCGACAAAGTCCAAAAGAAACGAACATTGTAGGCCTACGTGTCTTCGTCATATATTAACCACCTGAACTGCAACATAAGCAATTAGCTCAGCTGGAGGAAGATGGCAGCAACACAACCCAGCAGGCGGCCTCAGAAAGAGGCCGAGCAGGAGGGAAAGGCCGAGCAGGCTGCAGGGGCGGGTTCATCCATGTGGGAACATTAACATTTCGGGGGGCGGTCTGCCCTCAGAGCTACCTGTCACTCACAGGTGTCACACTGAAGTGCAGCGTGACCTTTACATTATGTCTGTGCACACACACACACACACACACACACACACATATAAGAAAGTTCAACCTCGAAGGCTTATTGTGTGTTGACATTTTTCAGACCTTTACCTCTTCATTGCCTCTCAAACCGTTTGCACAGGCTGTGAACGAGTATTCACGGAGAGAGGAGATGCTCACCATGAAGTTGATTATATGGAGGTTTAAGATCAGGCTGTCAAACGGCCTCCCGATTAAGGTTTTTAATATTCTGTTTTACACGACTGAACATCGCCCGCCACGTCATCCCTGTCATTCTTTTTCTTTCCTTCAACTTGAATCCCTCTCTTCCTCACCACCGGGTCGCCCTGCCACATGTTTCTGCTTGAATTTCTCTCAGCACCTAGGAGCTCTGTCTTCAACAGACTGAAAACTCATTTCAACACAGCTGACATTTCACTGGCACTCAGGGCCTTTTCCATTTACCTCAGACACAATGTTAAACTGTTCAGTGGAGACATGTTGCTCTCGTCTGTCCTGCAGCCTCACAGCTGCCATGGGACGCAGCGAGGGAAGTGGACCGAGGTCAGGACAGAGATTTAGGCGTTTTACCGAATGAACCTTTGCACTGGACGTGTGAAACACTTCACTTAACGCAGCCTCTGGCCACGAGATTGGCATGTGGATTGCGTGCGTGCATGTGTTACAAGTCGTTGTGTTAAAGGTCAAATAAAATGGCCTTGATGTGCTTGGCAGTTGGGACTTTTTTTTTTAACTTGGGAGAGAAAACAAAGTAATAAAAGAAAACGTTAGAAGTCTTATTGCCAGCACTTCTATCAAAAACTCATTTAGAAAAGTTCAAGTGAATTTAGAAAAGTTCAAGTGAATTTAGAAAAGTTCAAGTGAATTTGCGCTATCTGTGGTCAAAATGTGGACCGACACCCACTAGATCTCGTTTAACTTTCTAGTTGATCAAAAACAACTCAAACAAGACAAATAAAAAGCATCATTTAATGTACAAGAAAGAAAATGAACTCCATCTGCAGGCAGACGAGTGCACACAGCGACATGAACAGACACAGCTGTGCACACGGCACCACTTCAAGGAAGTCTTGGGGTGAACCTGAGGAGGCCTGAGAGTCCGGGCGTAACAATACAACACATCTGAGGCATCATCTCAGAGGAAGCTGTAATATGTGCTGTAAAAGCAAAACAACAACAAACACAAATTACAATGAGAAAAGCAAAGTGCAGAATTACAGATAAATTACCAGAAGTAGTGGCACGTGTTCCAACATAATGCTGGAATAAGAAAATCACATTTACCAAGCTGTCAACAAGCGGATCAACTACTGTGATGTTGACCGTACCATCTAAACCACTGCAGTACCAGACGCTCGTTACAAGAGTCAGTTTATTAAAAGTTGATCTTATTTTAAGTATTTAAAGCTCCTGCATAAAACATAGTGGGGACATACACAAGGTGCTGCTGACAACAGAAGAGCGCTCGTTCTTTTTTATGGGACCTATACTTATACTTTCCCCCAGAAACCGGATTAGATGTTAGTAAACAAATTATTGTTAATTATTAATGAAGAAAAGTTGATGTCGTACAACATGCCTTTCAGGATGAACGATTTAAAACAAACACTGCTGGCCTTAAAATAAACTAAAAAGACCCCATTTAAAACAAGTATTGTGTGAAGATGAGCTTGAATATAAAGAAAGTGGAAACTGATGAGTTTCAATGCCTTCGACAGTTCTTGGAGAATACTTCAAACACGTTCCTGATGACAGAGTCACGTCTCCGCGGGGAGCCGAGTGCAACAGACTGAAAGCATGTGCCATCATTTGTTAGTCTGTAAGAACAAATAACAACAAGATTATTCAAGTTTTCAGAGGAAGTTGCACTAAAAGCACTCCATCGTACTTCTTCACAGTCCCGTGAACAACGAACAACAAACTTCCAGCTGGCTGCGTCCTTCGTCTGCAGTACAGCTCCGAGACCAGCAGGAGGCCCCTCACCATGGCGTGGAGGCAGAAGGTCACAGTCTCACTTCATGAGCAGGGAATACTATGATTACCAGTCACATTCATGTTAAAACAGGCACGACTCTCCCTCCACACGGGAGTCTGCGCAGGCTTCCCTGAGCTCAGACGTCGGAGGTGCGGATGCCGTCTGCGTCCAGGCTGAAGGGGAAGCTGCAGCCGGTGTGAGGCTGAGGCTGCGAGCGGTGCCGCCGACGCCCGCCGGCCGCCTCTCCGGCCGCGGCGAGGATCCCCAGTCCGCTGCCTGGAGCTGCTGGATTGGGCATTGTGGC
>NC_079394.1:997322-999822 GCF_029220125.1 Pseudoliparis swirei
CATGAGTAATACCATAAGTAATCTATAAGTAATACTATAAATTAGAGCCATTTAAGTGCCACTGAAGTGCTAATCTGTGTTTTAATCCAGGTTTAGTCTGAAGATGTGTTTTTAGTCTCTGGGTGAAGGTGTGGAGACTTCCTGCTGTCCTGAGGTCAGCTGACACCAGGCAGCAGAGCCTGCATGACTTTGTGATTTGATAACTTGAGTTGTATTTCTGCACCACATGGAGTCCAATAGGAATTCAAGAAGTGAATTCAAGAAGAACAAGAGCTACAGTACGAGCCTTTAAGTACATCTGTTTTGCTTCGTATGAACTGGAAGTGCTATTTATGCAAACGCCTGATGCAAAAATAATAATCTGAATGTCACATTCAGTTTCAATTCAGTTTATTTGTATAGCCCAATTTCACAAATTACAAATTTGTCTCGGAGTGCTTTACAATCTGTACACATAGACATCCCTGCCCCAAAACCTCACATCGGACCAGGAAAAACTCCCAAATAACCCTTCAGGGGGAAAAAAAGGGAAGAAACCTGCAGGAGAGCAACAGAGGGGCTTCATCTGAACCAATCTATCATTGTGAATAAATACGTGAAATTCATCAGTCGGCGCTTTACTTTCATGGCTGCCTTTACATCAGGTCCATTCTGCTTTAAGAAGTATTCTTGTGGGTTTCATTGCGGCGCAGAGAGGCCCTCCCATGGAAGAGGAAGTGAAAGAGAGAGAGAGCGGCGATGCTTCCTGTTCAGTGCGCAGGTGAAGAGACTCTTCTCCGTCACCGGATGTTGCTGCTAAACGAGGTCATGCCCATCTCGCAGAACATGGGCATGAATATGCAAATATTATGTGCATAGCATGTTCACACACATCCACCACAGTGACGTGTGTGTGTGTGTGTGTGTGTGTGCCCTGAGCATCACTCCTCCATGACGCCCCCTGAGACAGGAAAGGCTCCACGGCGAGCGGCGGGAAGGTGATGGGTATTCTTTGGGGGGGGGGGGGGGGGGGCACCATCTTAACTTTTTCGGGGCAATTAAATATATCTCTTGTTCTGCCTGTTTTATGATAAACATGCCTAAAAGGTGCCTAATATGTCTATACTGAAATAATATCGGCATTAGAATTATTATAACTCTGATTTTGTTGTTGCCCCCTCGGGACTCGGTGCCCTACGCTCAGCGTCGTGAGCCTTATGGGAGCGGCGGCGCTGAGTGTGAGTGTGTGTTTGTGTGTGTTATTGCTTCGTAATTGTGCACATTAACAATGTCCTCATTCAACACGTGTGTGAGAGGGTATCGGCTGGCAGCCGCCCACTCGAAACACGCCGGGCTCAGGCCCGCCGCCGCTTCCTGCGCTCGGCTGGAAACAAATATCTGCTCGTTTGGCCTTTTTCTAACCGCACGTCTGGTGCAGCATCACGTTGGTGTGCAGGTGTGTTGTTGCACTCACAGTGATCTTGCTGGCCTTGTTGAGAGCAGCCACCCAGTCCCTCATGTCGGCCACATCGTTGCCTTGGAGGAAGTACCTCCTGGAAACTGCATTGATGACTACAGAGAGAGAGACGTCCATTTGGTGAAGATCCACAACTGCATTATAGAAGTCATATGTGAAATGACAATGAATGCTATTACTGCTGCACAAGCAGGACTCTTCCTCATGAGCTTCTCCCAAAAACTCACCAAAGCAGAACTCTGTCTTTGGCTTTTGCTTCGCCGTAGCTTCATTCACCTGAGAAGAGAGGAGGAGAAGAGGAGACAAGAGGAATGAAAAGGAAAAGAGATGAGGAGACAAAGGGAGAGAAGAGATAGGGAAGCAGAGGGGAGACAGAAGGAAAGGATAGTAGCCAGAAGGAGAGCAGGGGGAGGTGAGGAAAGGAAAAGAGAAGTGAAGAGGAGGAACATTAGATATATTTGCCGTTTCTCGACCGTCCAGGTCGCGCCGTCAGCACTCCAGCCTGATGTCATTCTCTCCTCTCGGACATCTGGAAAACGTCCCCAAGTCTCCTTCTGCATGTGACCGTTAAACTGCGGAGGCCTCTGTGCATCCCATCGTCATGTCGCTATGTGTGTGTATGGCGGTGCCCACGCAGCTCAGATGTCTCCTCTCCTGGACATTACGTTCACTACGACCCACAGCAGCGTCACACGGGTTACCTTAGAGATGTAGGGGAGTCTCAGGCTGCCAACAAAGCTCGTTCCACTGGGCAAGTTCTGCACGCAAACACAAACACAGACTCGTCATTGGCTCAGAGTCCAAGGTCACACTGATCCGATTGGTCAATTTGGCTTTCTCTTGCTGTTTGTGCAAGTGTGTGTCATGCATGTGTGTGTGGCGCACCTGAGGGTTGTCCATGTACCACAGCAGAACATTTTCCTGCGTGTCCAGGATGAAGTATCGCCTCTGGAAGCGGCAGCTGTTCTCCTTCTCCTCGACGTCCAGAAAGCCGCACACGCGGTGCAACCGGTCCACGTACGGCATGCTGCTGCTAGCGCATGT
>NC_079394.1:1004822-1029822 GCF_029220125.1 Pseudoliparis swirei
CGGTCCGGAACGGGCATGCGCCGCGGAGTCTGGAGAACTTTGACAAACGGCGAAAACGACCGGAGCCGGTCCGGTGCGCATCGGCTCTCACGCGCTCATCTGTTTGTTGATTACAGAAGAGTTGTCTTTTTTTCCGGGTTGGACGTTTCGTTATGAGAATAAACCAACCCCGGATGTGATCTATGCGCCCTGGGAGCTCCGGTCCTCCTCCTCCTCCTCCTCCTCCTCCTCCTCCTCCTCCTCCTCCTCTGCTGCTGGTCATAGACGAGCAGCGCACCTCTGCTCCGTTTTACTTAAACGTCCATTCCTTGTTCTGGTTTAGTTTCTTTTATTTAGAACACAACAACATGAGCTGCACGTCTTCCTGGAACTGAGAGAGATACGTTATCAGTTCTCCTGTCAGGCGGCCACTGGAAAACTGGGTCAAACACACACACACACACACACACACACACACACACACACACACACACACACACACACACACACACACACGCACACAGACACACACACACACACACACGCACACACACACACACACACACGCACACACATAGACACACACACACGCACACTCTCACGCACACACACGCACACTTTCACACGCACACACACACAGACACACACACACGCACACGCACACACACACACACGCACACACACACACACACACACGTACACACACACACACACACTCACATGCACACACACACACACTCTCACACACACACACACTCACACACACACATACTTACACACATACACACTCACACACTTACTTACACACACTCTCACACGCACACACACACTCTCACACAAATACACACACACACACACAATCTCACACACACACTCACACACACACTCTCACACACACACACACTCTCACACACACTCTCACACACACACACACACACCTCTCACACACACACACCCTCTCACACACACACCCTCTCACACACACACACACACCCTCTCTCACACACACACACACACCTCTCTCACACACACACACACACACTCTCACACACACACACACACACACACACACCCTCTCACACACACACACACCCTCTCACACACACACACACCCTCTCTCTCACACACACACACACACACACACACACACACACACACACACACACACACACACACACACACACACACACACACACCCTCTCTCAGCTGTTGCTGCAGCTCTGAAGAAGGGAGTGTGAACCTGGATAAACAGGTACAGGGATAATAGTTCATTCATGCTCTGGGACAGCGACGGCTGCAAGATGAGGTTTCAGAATCAGGAGAAACGAACCTCCCCGTCTCCAAAGACTCCTCCTCTTGCACAGAGCAGCAGGAGGACGTCTCAATGCCTCCTCGCCGTGGCCGGTTGTTCTCCCCTCACAGCGTCACACATCGTGAGCCCCACAGTTCTCACAAACATCGCCTGCTCACTGTCCTGGGATCTGTTCTGGGATCTGTCCTGGGATATGTCCTGGGATATGTCCTGGGATCTGTCCTGGGATCTGTCCTGGGATCTGTTCTGGGATCTGTCCTGGGATATGTCCTGGGATATGTCCTGGGATCTGTCCTGGGATCTGTTCTGGGATTGTTTCATGTTTTTCCAAAGCCGCCTCAACATTTCCAGGTGTTTTTGGTGGAGAAAACAAAATCCATGATTTCTTTGTACGTGGTTAAAAACAACAGTCAAGATATATGGGCTAAAACAAATAGCACCAGCTTTAAAACCCCAATATATGTTCCTGTGTTTTAATTAGTGTGTAATGATTCATTCTGGTCACATGACATCTATGACACCTGTCCATCCTGGAGAGGGATCCACCTCTGTTCTCTCCTCAAGGGTTCTGACCTTTTACCCTGAAGGGTTGTTTGGGAGTTGTTCCTGATCCGATGTGAGGTCAAAGGTCAAAGGTCAGGGATGTCTATATGTACAGTTTGTAAAGCACTCTGAGGGGAGTTTGTAATTTGTGAAAATGTGCTATACAAATAAACTGAACTGAACTGAATTCATGTGGTCATTTGATACGATGCTGGGAACCCGGTGTACTTATCGCACACACAAACACACACACACCCCACACACACACACACAAACAATAGGTAAGAGACGTTTGTGGCTATTCTAAGCTGCTGGGACGACAGCCAGTAACCTCACATGATGAGAGGCTGGCCTGACGGGTTCTGGGTGTGTCACAGCTTCTTTAAACTCATCTACACACATGCAGTTGGTTGTCAGGGACAGTCTGAGGCTTTTACAATACTTTATTCCACCAGATCATACTTGCCTTACATGTTTTCCTGTGTGTGTGTGTGTGTGAGTGTGCGTGTGTGAGTGTGTGTGTGTGAGTGTGCGTGTGTGTGTGTGTGTGTTCACAGGCGGCTGAAAGCAAGCAGACGCACAACCATATGTTTTATTTATAGTTAGTTTACCACAGTGTGCGTTTAAGGCCGGCCCACAGTCTCCTCCTCCTCACATCGATGAGAGGGACGCATGAGCACACGATGAGCTGCTGGATGTCACAACAACCTGTTGCATTGCACAACTGGATAGATTCATCCACCATGACACAACATCGACACGGTCACACCTTGCAGGATTGAATATGTGACACATTGGTATGGTAGAAAAAAGAAGAAGAAAACATTGTGCAGACCAACACTCTGCAACCAGTATCTGCTGTTTGTAACACCAACCCTGCATCTCCTGTGTCACAGTGATCCTGGAAGCCAGCTGGTAACTCACTGGATATTTCCCCGATGCTGAAACCCCCCAAATCCAGTGTTGGTATCAGTGCTGTAGAAACTTAGTGTGAGCCAGAGAGCCGAGAGGCAGCAGGGCCAGAGGAGTGTTCATGGCAGCCGATGGTCACGGTGTCTTCTCGAGGCCAGAGAAAGAGTCGAGGAGTCAGTGATATCGGGAACATGAGGGGTTGAGGTGGAGGAGGAGAAGGGGAAGGAACAGGAAGGTGGAGGAGGGCATCACGGTCTCATCTTACAGCCAGCATGCCGTGGGAATGGACTTCATCAAGCAAGCTTTAACAATCCAATTCACTTCAGTTTATTTGTACAGCCCATTTTCACAAATTACAAATCCCCCTCAGAGTGCTTTACAATCTGTACACATAGACATCCCTGACCTTTGACCTCACATGGGATCAGGAACAACTCCCAAACAACCCTTCAGGGTAAAAGGTAAGACCCCTTGAGGAGAGAACAGAGGAGGATCCCTCTCCAGGATGGACAGGTGTCATAGATGTCATGTGACCAGAAGGAATCATTACACACTAATTAAAACACAGGAACAACACAATGAAGATGACAGAGTGGATGAAGAGTTGGTAGTCGGCATATTCCACCATCCAGACCTCCACCATCCATCATCAGGGAGACGCAGTTGCTGTTCAGGGAGGATTTTGAGTTTATTTATCTGAGTATTGATAATTTAACACTGTTGTATGTGTGTGAAGTCTGTAAGGATGTAGAGGCCATGACACACACATACTGATAACATCATACTGACACACACACACTCACACTGTGAGAATTCATACGATTCTGCTTCGAGTCTGGAGTAAAGGCAATAATACAAACGGCAGAAACACAAGTAAAGAAAACATGAACAACTTACAGTAGAACAAATTATATTTATTTGTATTCAGGCCAATGTACACACACTCACGCTGTTAGTCCTCAAAGTGTCAACACACGTGTGAGATCCTCATTTCTAATTTACAAACAATAATTCTAAAAAGCGGCTAAAGTGACAAGGCAATATGTTGTGAAGCAGACGAAGCAGCTGAGAAGCGAGAAGTAACGTATAACTGAAGAGACTTCGATATAAACGGTGAGGCTTCAGTGGGTCTGTGTCCTCCCAGGATCTACAGACAGTTACGAGTCTGGGTATCTTTCTCCTTGTGACTGACTCCATAGGATTCAGTGTTGATTCATTTTTGACACAAATATTGCCTGATTTAAATGATGGATTTGCATATGTTATACGTAGTACATAGTGGTTAGTGTTGAGCCTTCAATAAAAACTGATGTTGTACACGTTTGGCTCTCATGTTGTTAAATGGACATATTTTCTTCTCCACTATTGAAAAGGCTCTTTTCTCATTTCAACCAGACTCTATAATATGTCCCCTGATACCCAGTGACTAAATCACAGCCTCCTAAGTCATAATTACACAACTAGTTTGACTGGCGAGTTAAGAAAACAATCTGCTAAGTCATAATTACACAACTAGTTTGACTGGTGAGTTAAGAAAACAATCTGAGAAACACAAAGCTATGAAAATAATCATGCAAAGAAACAGATCATTAGTGCAATAAATACAGGCATGAGGTCACCTGTTCATCACAGATCAAAACATCTGACGGAGCCGGTTCACACTTGGTTTCCTTCTTGGTTGGAGGTCCATGTGATGGAGCCTCGCTCTGTGACACAGTGATGATTGAAGAACAACATCATTCTTGACATATTGCAGTTCTTATAATATATTAAAATACATTTAAAACAAAAATATAGTCACTGTGCTTTAATGTTTTTCATTTGTTCAGGATCCAAATTATAGTGACGATGGAGTGAATTTATTTGTTCTCTCTAACATCGAGTTGTGTCTCTAGTGACTCGACGATGCCACAACATTTATATAATTACAGCAACGACTATGATTGTCCAGTTATTATACAGTTATTATACTTGTGACTGATAAACTTTCTGCAGCTACGTGAATTGTCCAGAATCCAAGTAAAGCAAATGCTTTGAGTTACTTGCAGTTTTCCTGCCATGTGGTGCATGTCTGGTTCCGACGTCTCTCCTGACAAACAAAGGCCTCTGGGATCCACTGTCTCCCTCAAATAATCCTTAATCCTCTCCTGCATCTCTTGTGCAGCCTGACTTTGACCCTGACCTCATTCTGCCCCCACACAATACCCCTGAGCTCTCTTTCTTTCTTGTTTACTTTATAGAAAAATACATGTCATGGATTGTTGCTTTAATACCAAACAATCCTCGTCAAAGCGAGTATGCCGAAATGTAACTCTTAAAACTCCCCCGCCTCCATGATGTCATCCCAGGAGTTGCTGGGAATGTAATTTGAGTCACAAGAAGCGTGTTGCTCACTGGCATGATGGGCGAAAGCACAAGAGGTCCAGATGGCCTCAGAATGGGCAGAAACACACTAAACCACGTGACCACACATCACCGAGCCCCACGAGGACAAGTATCAGCATGTAGAGAACCTTCTCGACTCAGATCACAAGTAGTGCAGTTGTAGTATACATTAAGTTACTTTAGACATCTGTATATAAGCCGTCTCTGTGCTGCAGGAGGCGGGCGGCGTGCACAGGGCGCGGCCGCTCGGCCCGACCGGAGGGCGGCGAGCGGCCGCGTGACTCTCAGTCCGTTCCCATCTTGGCGATCAGCTCATCACAGATCTTAGTGAGTTCCTCCATCTCTTGGTTCTAAGACAACACAACAACGGATGAATATGCATCTCGATATGCTACAGTGTGCAAATACGGCAAATATTGTGTATTTATTTGAGAATGAAAGGTTTTAAATGTAGAATTGTCGTGCAGGAAGACGAGGACGCGCGTCACCTTCTGCTGCAGACCTTGATCCAGAGACTCGTTCTTCATCTGCTCCTTCCTCAAACTGGCGGCCATCGCCATGTTCTCCGAGCTCGCCTTTGCACGCACCTGAGCAATCTCCTCATTGGCCCTGAAAGGTGGAATGAGGGGATTAACATGGCGTCAAACATGGAAAGGTTTGGATACGTTCAAACTGATTTTTAATCTCTCCATACTTGTCTAGTTTCTCCTCAGCGTGGAGCTTCAGTGTCTGGTATCTCTGCTCTTCCTGCTTGACTCTGGCCAGATACTCATGAGCACACTTCTTCAGCGCCTCCTCATTCTGTACGAGGATTCAAAACCAACACCAGTTATTACCAACTGGGGGTCGACATGTCTTCTGTCGAGGGGTTTAGTTCTGCTGCAGTTGTTTCACTGAGTTCACGGCCAGATGTATGTGGTGACCCTCAGGGTAAGCCCTCGTTGCTCTCACCTCGAGGCGACCACCGCCCCGATCAGAGGGAAACCTTCGACCCTCAGTCAGACTTTAATCCTCTTAGAATCCTTCTACGATGAGCTGATCGTCTCAGCGCTTGAAACAAACGCTTTGCTGGAGCAGTTATCTGGACATGAACTGGTTTTATGACCGCTTACTTTCTTGAAGCCCTCCAGGGTGCCCTTCATGGTTTCATAACGCCGAAACACGTCGGAGAGAGAGCGTTCCACAGAGTTCAGGTCTGCCAGAGCGGTTTCCTTCTCCGTTGCCACAGTGTGCAAAGCCTTCTGGGAGCTCTGGTTGTTGCGCTGCACGTCCTCTGAGGAGAGCAAAGGAGAGGTTGTTGCGGCGTGCTCAAGACTATATTTGTGCTGTTACGTCTGGTAACAGCATAAAACGTTGCTTTCCAACGGGGATACAAGCTGCACTCCTGACCACACCATTTAAAATAGATTATAGTTCCTAACATTTCTACTCACCGATCATCTGCGCGATAGTCTTCTCATATTCTGCAACAATCTTCCTGTAATAAGACAAAGCACATGATACGCCTCACTGACCGCCCTCAGAATCAATCTTTGACGGCTGAGTGAAAAGCACAAAGCACCAGATTGTCTCACCTCATCTCGCTGACTTCTTGTCTGCTGTCCTCGTACTTTGTCTTCCAGTCGTTGGCCACTGCCTCTTTAGTGATGATCTGAAACGAGACCCTGCTGTGAGCAGAGCTGTGCGTGCAACGACAACTCTGATGCGTGTTTCATGTTGGGGGGTTACCTCTTCTCGAATGAGGGTGAGAACGGCCTGTTTTTCTGCCTCACTGATGCAGATGGAGTCCAGGACCTGACTTCCTGTTTTCTGCATTTCACTTCCCTCTGGCTTGTTCTTCAATTTGCATGAGTCTTCAAACTGCTGATGGCAAGAGAATCTGTTTCATAGTATATCCACGAATGGTGGGAAAGCCCCCGAATGTTAAGAGTTCACAGGGTATTCATGACAAAAGCACATGTATGATGAAATAATACTGTGCCTTCTACACTCAAACAAATTCCCCTTTTTATCCAGTTTTGCTCATCATTAGTTTCGTGTTAAATATGGTCTCCAAATATGTTTAACTTCTAATTTCTATCACCAATGAATTAGAATAGATCAATTATTGAGAGGAACAAACACAAAGAAACATTTATATCTGTAATAAACTGCAAATTATGACCATCATCATAATTCTCTCAAACTTCTCACATTTCCCTTTCCCCCTGTACCGCTCCTGCCTTTCATATCTCAATCCTTTCTTCTTCTCCCCGTCTCTCTCCTTTCACTATGGCCTTCTCTGGATTATGGCAGTAATATTCTAATGTGCTGAAGGATAATCTAAATCCATCTGCCACTTGAGAACTGGAACGTGGTGGCAGAGACTAAGTACCTCCTGCTACTATGCTCATATCAACCGCTGAGCTTGAGATAATAACGCTGTGTCTCCAAACACAAAACGTCACTATTTATTACACACTGCAAAATGTTTAATTTACTTCGTAAATATCAAAACATTCAAATCCCCAGACACCTGAGCACAACGTGGCCATAACAATGACAAGTCAAACGTGATGCCGGGACACACCTCGACTTGTGAAGCTGTTTTTCTCTGCAAAGAACTTTCTCTAGTTTAACTGAGAAAAGAGTGCTTCAGCTCCACCTAGTGGTCACCGGTGGCATCACGTCGCTTCTGTCATTTAGGACTAAGTTACAGGTATGAGATTGAACCAATATGGAAAACCAACATGCTGTACATGGACCTGACGCAGAAGACATACGGGAAAGGACATGGATGATGTGTCGTAGTATTTATTTACCCCTGAGCTGCAGTCTGAGGCCTCAGGTGTTGATGTTACATGGCAGCCTTGAATGGGGAGAAAGTGAAACTCATGTTATTAGGAATTAAGGATCAGAGATGCTGTGGCCTATAATGTAATATAGTTCATCATCATACTCAACAGGTGGCAGTATTCCTGTGTCAGTGTGTCGCCGGATGGCACAACATTCAAATCAGTCTTCATTGATCCGGTGACTCACCGCTTTGCTCCTTGTCTGGTTTAACGCCGACACTGCTCGCCAACTTCTCCTCGTCCGTGGCGTGGCCTCCGTGATGGTCATCCTTTAACAGACGCACAGTTAGACCGCAGGAAGCTAAAACTAGTCAGACGAGCAGTCGGTACATCATCAGATCTCACCTGTCCGCTGACGTCCTCCTGCTTCACTTTGCAGGAGTTCCTGTGAATGAAAGTCAAAACCAACATGAGCGTCAACACGAACTTGATCATAAATCCACATGTGCACATGTGGGCGGGTGTGATGATGAGAAGAGGAAGCGGGAGAGACAGACAGCCAGACCTCATCGCTCTGCTCCCTGCGCTGAGTGTGCATGCTCGGCCTAAAGTGCTGAATCACGCAGAACAAAAGGCAGATTAATGAAAGAGATTGTTGCCAATTAGAAAAGAGAGAGAGCGAGGAGTGGATCAGAGCGCCAAAGGGAATGACAGAGTTTCCACTAACACTCTTTCTCTCCTCTACTTTTAGCTTCTCCTACTTTTCACCTTCAGTTGGTGATTAAAGGAACATGTGGGTCAGAGGAGCCTGGACCCGGACTTGGATTGAGGTTGCAAGCGCACACACGTCTGCCCACAAGTTATGCAGTACTTACAACACAACACAGAAGAAATGGACTTGCTCAGCGGTCCTGATGCCGCACAGTGAGAAGGGAAACGGGTTTGAAGGAAAGAGAGGAGGAGTCAGGTTGGAGACAAGCGGAGCGCAGCGGTATTATAGTTAGGGAATATAAAAACACAAAAAGTAGACAGGTGACAGTTTTGTTTAAGCTGGTTTGTCTAAAACTCTTAACACCAACTTATTTATTTGCTTGTCTTTTAATATTTTGTATTGTCAAGAGATAATACAAGTATGTGGAACTTGTCGCTCAGGATGAATATCAAAAATATTTTTGGCTGCAAAGCAATAAAGCATCGCACGTAAATGAAGGCAGGCAAAATAAACTGACCTTTATCTAAAAGCTGCCATCCAGACAATATGTTGTGATGGAAATGTACTTTCCTGCATATTGGCCTACAGATGCAACCCCTCACATGTCATGTCAGAGCCTGTTCCTGCCTGGAGGTGTCCGTGTTATCTTAGTGCACATCGATTCAAACCGACTTCCAATCTGATCGTCTTGGTGCAGAACTGAACCGAGCGAGCGTCCTCACAGCAACAGTTGTGATCTGTAGTTCATTGCTAAATATATATTAAAAAGGTCAATAATTACATGTTTTGGGTGGTCAAAGGAGGCAATAGAGATGTCACTGATGAATCTACTTTAAAGGACCCATATTATGCCCATGTTTCCACAAGTTGATATGGTTCCTTGGGGTCTTAATGAAATGTTTGTAACATATTTTGGTCAAAATACCACAAGAATAATTTCAAACAGCACCCTTTTTACCCTGTAAAAAACACCTCCCCACAGATGAACAGTGTGCATTTTCTACCTGTGAGGCGAGACTACTGACTACTTGGATCCTGCTAAGTATCTTCTTTAAACTAGTTTCATCTGCTAAAGTTACTGTTGTATTTGTTGTTTAAAGCTGCTAGATTGTTAGTCTGTCCTGTTTTAAGGAGTTGTTTTGGTAGAGAGGTGTGTCCTGTGTTCCGACACCTGAATCTTCACTGATTGGACGAGCGATCGTCACCTGGTTTCTATTGAGTGTCATTTGAATACCAAAAGCCAAGGGGCGGTGTCAACGTGGCTGGCTGAGTGTCTTTAAAAAGATCTCCCGGGGCCAAGTCTGCAGTGTGCATTTTCTACCTGAGTTGTTTTGGTAGAGAGGTGTGTCCTGTGTTCCGACACCTGAATCTTCACTGATTGGACGAGCGATCGTCACCTGGTTTCTATTGAGTGTCATTTGAATACCATAAGCCAAGGGGCGGTGTCAACGCGGCTGGAGGTAATTGGCACTAACTTGGGCTCATAACCGGGTGGGTTTTTTTCGCGTCAGCTGTAGCGTCAGCGTGACTCGGAGGACAAAGACATAGGAGTCTTCCGTTGGAGTCTTCGGGGGTGGCTGAGTATTTCCCCATTTTTTAAATATGTGTGTCTTTTCCATACCTGTGCGTATCTCTACTCGTAGTTACTATAGGACTCGCTCATTCATGTACCGGAACCCTCCTCTGTTATCCTTCCTACCCGTTCTACTCACACCCAGCACCTGGTCACAGGAGGCCTCTGGAACTGTCAGTCAGCCAACCGCAAGGCCGACTTCATCTCTGGCTTTGCTGTGGAGCAGTCGCTTGACTTCCTGGCTCTCACTGAGACCTGGATCACAGCAGACAACACGTCTACCCGGCTGCTCTCTCCTCTGCCTTCTCCTTTAGCCACACACCCAGACCCTCTGGTCGGGGTGGAGGTACAGGTTTACTCATCTCACCCACATGGTGTTTCTGTCCCTACCCGCTTCCACTCTTTATCCCACTGACTTTTGAGTTTCATGCGGTGACCGTTACTCATCCGGTTCAACTTCACATTGTTGTTCTCACCGTCCCCTGGTTCTTTGGGAGATTTCTTGACGAGCTAGACGTCCTCCTATCGAACTTCGGAACACGGCCCCCCGCTCATCCTTCTGGGTGACTTTAACATCCAGACAGAGAAGTCATGTGATCTCTTACTCTTACTGTCTTCCTTTAACCTCTCACTCAGTCCCTCCCCTCCTACTCACAAAGCCGGCAACCACCTTGACTACATTTTCACAAGAAACTGCTCTACCTCTAACCTCACTGTGACTCCTCTCCATGTCTCTGACCACTTCTTCATCTCTTACTCTCTCTCGCTCTCTGGTACTGACAACCCACCCATATCTACAGACTCTGCACCTGTACGCCGCAACATTCGCACCCTCTGCCCCTCCTCTCTGGCCTCCTCTGTCCTATCTGCTCTCCCTCAACTGACTGCTTCTCACTCATGCATCCTAACTCTGCCGCAGACACTCTCCTCTCTTCCCTGTCTTCATCTCTTGATTCTCTTTGTCCTTTTAAGACACGACCGGTTCGGAAATCCTCTCCGGCTCCGTGGTTGTCGGACTCGGTGCGCCGAGAGAGCCACCCTGCGGCGGAAAGAAAATGGCGAATCGAATCAAGCGGAAGACTTGCTCTTCTATCAATCTCTCCTCTCCTCCTTCTCTTCCTCTATCTCTGCAGCCAAAAGCTCGTTCTACCTGACCAAAATTCAGTCTTCCTTCTCTAACCCCAAAAACTCTTCTCTATCTTTTCCAACCTCCTTGATCCCCCCTGTCCCCCTCCTCCTTCCACCCTTTTGCCGAGCCACTTTGTCGACTACTTTACAAACAAGATAGACGACATACGCTCCTCCTTTACAAATCCATCTTCTATCACCTCACCAACACTAACTTCTTCATTCACCTCTCTTTCCTCTTTCACCCCCTTGTCTCCCAATCAAGTTCTTAGCTTGGTGACCTCCGCCCGACCGACCACCTGCGCCCTTGACCCCGTCCCGTCTCCCATTCTCCAGGCTATTGCTCCTGACCTTCTGACCTTCCTCACCCATCTTATTAACAGCTCCCTCTCAACTGGCTGTTTCCTAACTCTCTGAAGGAGGCGAGAGTCAACCCTCTCCTGAAGAAACCCACGCTCGACCCGTCTGAAGTCAGCAACTACAGACCGGTCTCTCTTCTTCCTTTTCTCTCCAAAACTCTGGAGCGAGCTATCTTGAGCCAAGTGTCCTCCTATCTCCACAGTAACAACCTTCTTGACCCTCACCAGTCTGGATTCAAGGCCGGCCACTCGACAGAGACGGCCCTCCTTGCTGTCTCTGAGCAGCTTCACACTGCTAGAGCAGCCTCTCTCCTCTGTCCTTATCCTTCTCGACCTTTCTGCAGCATTTGACACCGTGAACCACCAGATCCTGATCTCTTCTCTTCAGGACCTGGGGATCTCAGGCACTGCACTCGCTCTTTTCTCTTCCTACCTTAAAGACCGCACCTACCGGGTAACTTGGAGAGGATCTGTGTCTGATCCTTGTCCTCTCACTACTGGGGTTCCTCAAGGCTCCGTCCTGGGTCCCCTCCTCTTCTCTCTGTATACAAATTCTCTCGGCTCTGTCATTCGTTCGCATGGCTTCTCCTACCATAGCTATGCTGATGACACCCAACTGATCTTCTCGTTTCCACCGTCCGAAACACAGGTGGCGGCACGAATCTCTGCCTGTCTGACTGACATCTCTCAGTGGATGTCTGCTCACCACCTGAAGATCAACCCTGACAAGACTGAGCTACTATTCCTTCCAGGGAAAGGCTCCCCACCCACGACCTGACTATCACCTTCAACAGCTCTGTGTTGGGCCCCCCCGGACTGCCAGGAACCTCGGGTGACACTCGACAGTCAACTCTCCTGACGGCCAACATCGCTGCGACGACGCGTTCCTGTAGGTACATGCTGCACAACATCAGGAGAATACGTCCTCTTCTTACTCAGAAGGCGGCGCAGGTTCTGATCCAGGCTCTGGTCATTTCACGCCTCGACTACTGCAACTCCCTCCTGGCTGGTCTACCTGCTAAGGCCATCCGACCCCTGCAGCTCATCCAGAATGCAGCAGCTCGACTGGTCTTCAGCCTCCCGAAATTCACCCACACCACTCCGCTCCTCCGCCTCTCCAGTGGTTACCGGTGGCTGCTCGCATCCGCTTCAAAACACTGGTCCTGGCGTATCGTGCTCTAGACGGATCGGGCCCCCTCTACATCCGGGATATGGTCACAACGTACACACAAGCACGTTCGCTCCGCTCTGCAACAGCCAATCGACTTGTGACTACTGCACCTCGAGCTAATCACTCGAAATCCAGACTGTTTGCTGTCCTGGCTCCTCAGTGGTGGAACGAGCTCCCCACTGACATCAGGACAGCAGAAAGTCTCTACATCTTCCGTCGGAGACTGAAAACACACCTTTTCCGACTATATCTGGATTAAAACACAGATTAGCACTTCAGTGGCACTTAGATAGCACTTACTTATGGTACTTTTGTAGTTCGACTATGTTGAGGAAATGTTACTTCCTGTATTCTTGTTGTTCTTAGTTTGTACTCTAGGTTGAAATGCACTTATTGTAAGTCGCTTTGGATAAAAGCGTCTGCTAAATGACATGTAATGTAATGTAATGAACCTGTTTTGAGTGCCTGTTCCTTTAAATGCTAATGAGCCAGCCCCCCCCCCCCCTCCTCCACGAGATGCGCTCGCCTAGCTGCTGCCTGCCTCCTGCAGATGAAGATCGCGTCGTGCAGCCATCTCGTTGTGAACCAGAGACCCTGAACAAGAAGAGGCTCCCGAACAAGTTCGAGAAGTTAGGGCTCAACAGGACGTTTCTGAATGTCACTTCTACATTTTGTTTGTTTGTACATTGGCGAAGGTCTCACAGTCTTGTTAGCGGTTTTGAGAGCATAGTGGTGCTAGAGATTCGAGTACGTGAATAGTTTGTGCATGTATGAGTATGTAGCAAATACAGTGTGTTTATGTAAGTTACTGTTTGTGAAAGTGTTTGTGTAAATGCAAGTAACGGGAATGCCATAAAGATATAAATGCTACATGAGTAAAGTTCCATCTGTAAACTAAAGTGTTATCTGACAACAGTAAGTGACCAAGCAGGGGCGGGGCTAACGTTTTTACCTCCATTAATTAGCGTTTAAACCTTGTTTACTTATTAAATCGTTGTATTTGATGACTTATGACTTATTTGATGACTCATGGCTGTAATATGAACACAACTTTCAAATAAACTTTACCTGCAAAGTTGTGGTGGGGGCGGTCCAAGGCCATGTAGCCAGACTCCCTACATGGGCGTGCTTCAAAATCTACGTAGACGTTGGTGGTGATCCCTTTGGACGCACTCAAGCATCTCGTTTCTGATATAGAGGAACCACAACAAGCCGCGTGAGTTGTTTTTTCTCCAGCGTTTTTGTGTTGGGAGACATGCCAGATACCCACATTAACGTATAGATGGACTAAAAAAGTGGAATTTTCATAATATGTCCCCTTTAAAGGAAACTGACCAGGAAACACCAGCAGAGGGCGCTGTTCGACGCTTAAACTCTTCACGTTGTCTGTCGACCAGTAAACATAGTTGTTAAAAATACTTCCAGCTATAAACACTGAAAACTGCAAACTGCCCTCAATCTGCCTCTTGGAAAACAATGGCAGGCAAGTCGAAAACAAATCAACCTGCAAACTGAACAAAGAATGTCAGGGAAATTGCAAGAAAAGCTAATTAAAAGTAATAAAAACATTTCAGACGATAATCCCGTCGTGAGGAAAGATTCGATGTCCAGGAGACAAACAGCATCTGAAGATACACAACGAGCCGCCACCGCTGAGGGAACACGGCGGTCCCTGCAGGTTCCTGCTGCACAACAGCGAGCATTCATGACGTCCAGCCACAGAAGAGAGAGCTGTGTGTTCAGCTCTGTGAGTCACGATCGCTTCAGCCACTGACTGCTGGAGAGCCTTCTGGGTACTTTAGCTCTACTTACGTGACAATGGTGCCGTTGGTCTCACAGGCCAGTTTGATGTTGCCATTGAGCAGGTCGGGATCCACACAAACGTCATGACAGGAGATGGAGTTTGAGTCGGAGTCGGCCGTCAGCGGAGCCCGGTCGTCCACCTCGGAAGGATCTGGTTTGTTTAGCGGGGAAAGGAAGGACAATGATGGCGGCCGGAGGGCCTGAGGCTGGGGCGGAGGGCCGGAGGGCGAGAGGCCTCCTGCAGGACCGGGAGGGCAGCCGAGGGTCAGGTTGAGGTTCTGGCCCAAACTCAAGCTGCGGCCGTCAGGTGAGGCTCCGGTGAGGTTGTTGAGGGAATCGACCTTTGGGGATGAAACTGGGCCGGCGTCCTGGTTGGAGTTCTTGTCCAGAAAGTGGTTGGTACCATCAGGAAGAACTGTGGAAACAGAGGAGAAGTAAGTGTCGCCCCCTGATTGGCTCAGGGAGGGAAACCTGTTATTGGCCAATCCAGGACCCGAGTCCTCATCAACATCCGGGTCAAGGGAGGTCACTTCCTGTTTGGTGTGGGTGCAGACACACTGGGTGCAGCGCTGTACCTTCATTACTTGTTTGAGTGAACTTTGTGTTGTGGACTGTGAAATGTGCTTAGCATATTTTGTGGAAATGTTAGACCTCCATTTTGTTTTATGACATGTTTTTTCTTTCCCTTTGTATTTCTCTGACTGTCAGCGCTTTTGGTTTCTGCTGTTAACATTTCTTTGCATTTTGAATGAACTGTTTTTATGTGACCTTTCGTACAGGTCAGGTTTTTAAAGCTGAAATGTGTATCAGATGAAGATGGCGAGCTGCCCACAAGTCGGATGAACACGATGACCGCCCACGAAGACAACGCTTATTTTTCATTATAAGTATGTGAACTTGATTTATGTTCTTTATGTTCAGTAAAAACTCTTAAAATTCAACTCTTTGATTTTGTGTTTTTTCCACACTAATTGAGCTCCACAGCCGAACCTGGAGACACATCCACAGACTTGGGAATCAAATATTGAAATCGAGCCACAGGTTACATAAGTATGTAAATAAGTTTATAAATAGAACCTTTCAAGGGCAGAAGATGAGACTACAGACCTAGAATAGAGACTTAAGAATTAAAAGAGAACGTTCAAAATCGTGCATAATCAGGGGGTCATTTTCTGTAGGGTCATCCCTACGAGTGACTATTACATGGTAATTTGTTAAGATAGAAATATTGATTATATTGGGTAAAGACAATGCTCTATTGAAAATGATCTGCATAGCAATGATGGGAGATATGACATTTCTTATCTGTCCAAAAGTAAGTTTATACCCAGCAAACAGTAAAGCACCCAGAGAGACCGGTGGGCCTCAATGCTGATCTTCAGAGGGAGGCGACCGAGAAGCCTGTCAGAAAACTAGAAGAAGAACTTTAAGAGGGCGGGACACCAGAGCTCCATCTCAGTCACATATCCCCTTCCTGTGGCGACTTAGTGATTGTATCTCTCATTCAGGGATTTAAACTTGAATTGAATTCTCCTTCTCCTGTTTGATAATAATAATACATGTATTTCATAAGGAGCCTTTCAAGGCACTCAAGGTCGCCGTACAGCACATTAAAAACAGTTCAAAGGATGGACACAATTAAAAAAGCAGAGCAGTTAAAAAGCAGAGCAGTTAAAAAGCAGAGCAGGTAAAAAGCAGAGCAGTTAAAAAGCAGAGCAGTCTGCAGCAGAGCAACCAAGAGGGGAACACGTCAGGCAGAGGCCCGCCTCAGAGGTGAGTTTTGAGGTGGGTTTTGAATAAAAAGATTGAGTCAGTGTTTCTGATGTCAGGGAGAGGGGCTCCAGAGGGGCAGAGCGGCTCAAGGCTCTTGACCCCGTGGTGGACAGACGAGCTGGGGGGTCAGTCAGGTCGATGGAGGAGGCCGACCTGAGAGACCGGGTGGGGATGCTGGTTTGAACACTTAAAATGGCTGCCTCAGAGAACCGCTCGCTGCCGAGCAGCCGGCTGGCCTGGTTGAGTCACTCTGCTGCGGGAACACAGGACTCTCTGTTCCCCGACGACACTCACACACAAGAAACTACAACGACTCCCCTGTATCCGTCTGTAATTCTTCTCAACCTGTTCAGAAGATGAATTCAGCCATCGTGGTTCCACGTAGAGCAAGTGCCAGCGTGTCACATATTTCTCATGACTGACGGCCGGTGTGTTATTACATCACACTTTCACTTAATGCAAGCTTACGTCAGCTTCTGCTCAGAATCTGGGTAATTTTAGAAACACACACACACGCGTAAACAGACACGCATGCACACACACACACACATCCTTTGGAGAAAGGGAACAGATGTAGAGGAACCACACCCAGCCGTGTGGAGTACACACCCCCACGGGGCCTAGCAACAAACACAACATCGGGCTTTATGACCGTTTTTTTAAACGGTACGAAAGAAGAAACCCAGACAGAGAAGGAAGTGAGAGAGAATCAGACGAACCAGAGCTCAACAAACCGCTGGCAGCACGTCCTGCTTCAGCAGCCCAGAGTTGGCCTGTCGCCTGTGGTTGTTGCCGTGAGCAGTGAGGGATTCCCACTGAGACGCGGTGGTCTCATCACAGGCAGACAGAATATTGGTCAATCTTTTCTTAATGAAACGACAAGGAGAATCTTATCGTTGGCAAACTAGAAACTCAATAATGAAACTCAGTCCCGCTCCGCGCCCAGTAGCCGGAACGCTCAGCCACTTGAAGGAAAACGGAGACTCCGAGTTTGCAAACATCAGTGAAATAATAGATTTCTTTCAGCAGAGAAGATGCAGCCCAGAATATCTCTTGCCATGGTAATGTGTGGTTCCTCTGCGTGTGTGGGTGAACGCAGGCAGTGTGTGTGTGTGTGTGGGGGGGGGCGAGCTTCTCTGGCAAGTTCAAACAGGCCAATTATGTAGTGTGTGCCTGACAGGATGTTTACGTTTAATTTAATCGACATTTAACTTTCTCACACACACTGCGCCAGATCCTCAAAAAACACACCGAACACACATCTTTAAGACAAACATCTCAAATACTGGAGAACTGAAACGATCTCCATGATCCTGTACGACTACAGGTGAGTGAGAGGACCCTTTGTATTTGTAATCTGCTGGAATGCGTGAAGGTGTACAGGTGTACTCCGGGTCACGGTGACATCGCTGTGTGATTACAGCGGGGCAGTGAAAATGCTCTTTTCCACCTCATGTTAACTTACTCTTTTAAGTCTAAACACAAGCAGGGATACGATCACCTATGAAAACACGTCTAGACTTAAACATTTCAATTATCTGATCAGACAATAAACAAACAATATCAGACACGGGCTACACACACATGTCAGTTGCTACCAGAAGATATTGAGGCCTCAGCATATATACCCTGAATGTAACTGAGTGTAAGAGCTCCGGGTCACCGAGCCCCCTCACCTGTGTGGGTGGAGTTGTCCAGTTGGCTGAGTAGCTTCACAACACCTGGAGACTCGGCCTCGGGAGTGTCAAAGGCCCCCTCCGAGTCTGAACTGAGGGGAGAGAGAGAGAGAGAGAGAAAGAGAGATAAATGATCCATAAAACTATCCTGCTGCCTGGTTTACGGCGTGTAAACATCAGTCTGCTGTCTTTGAAGAGCATTGGACATGTTGATCAGTCTAAATACTTATAAATGCTACAACCGGCTACTAAATGAAATATAACAATGAAAGTCTGGATTGCTTGCTGCGGTGTAGAATTATATCTCACAAATAAGCATTGGCTTTCAAATATCAATATATCAATAATATTAAGTTTACTTAAAGTGACATGAAAACAACAGATTTCTGAAAATCTAAAAATAAACAAGCTGCTTTTATTTTAAAGGAAGTCGGAGGAAGGAGAGGAAGTGAAGTCCAACAAGGCCACCTGCATCCTTTGCTCCTTAATAAGGACTCACTGTGCCCGACTCAGTCTTTCACACACATAGATACACACACACAGATACACACACACACAGATACACACACACAGCTCTTGGTCTGCTGTGTCAGCTGCCTAGACACTCAGCCTAAATTTATGCCTGAACTGTGGAGAGACAAAAAGGAAGGGAACGATAGGGAGGGAGAGGGTATGTGCGTGTGTGTGTGTGTGTGTGTGTGTGTCTCCCCGTTCCCAGCCGCTTGAACACACATCAAAACGTCCGCACTAATGAAAAACAGCACGAGAAGAAACAAAGCTCCCAGTGCCAGAACCCAACCACACTCCATCTCTGATACCAGTCCACACACACACAGCCACACACTGGAGCCAGAGCTAATCCTAATATACATACCCAGCCCCCACCCTGCACACACACACACACACACACACACACACTGAATCACATCCCAGTGATAGCCTTTGATGGTTACTTAGAAACTAGAAATGGACAAAAAAATACATCAAAAGCTTTGAAACCATGCCCCCCCCCCCCCCCCATCCCCCATTTTACAGCAACTGTTCCCCAACTGCCAAACAGCCTTCACACACACACACACACACAAACACACACACAAACACACACGTATAACAACAAATGGAGTCGCTGTATTTTGACTAAGAAGCTTCTTTTATAGCCAATGACAGCGTGACCACCACAATGAGATCCATGGCATATCAAGAATCCAAGATTATACAACCACATATCAGTATGTGTGTCTGTGTGTGTGTGTCTGTGTGTCTGTGTGTGTGTGTGTGTGTGTGTGTGTTGCTCATCTTTCCACCACCTGTCAGTAGCCTATGACTTAGGGGAATCTAAAGTCATCACACAGCAACACAATACATCTAGTGCTGTTTATTAAAGCAAATACAGAGAATCACACACACACACACCTACACACCTACACACACACACACACACACCTCTCTCTCTCTCGGCTCGCGGGCTTACTTGTCCTCCCTCTTGGATCCCTCGTCCCCGGCCGCCCCGGTCACTGCGGACCAGGTCCACTTGGCCCACTGGACCGGAGACAACCAGGACATCCCTGCAGCGCCTAGAGCCGCGAACCGGCCGCCGCCTCCGGGAGGAGAGCGCGCGCCTCCTCGTCCTCTGGGCTCGGTCAGGTCGTCCCTGCTGTCCCACAGAGCCGATGGTCTTCCTCAGTCCTCTGCTATTCTTCAGTCGAGCCGTCTCCTTCCCTCTCTCGGCCTCCTTCCGTCTCTCCTTCCCTCCGACTTGCTCACTTCCTCCTCTCTTCACCGCTCCGCGTTCCCATCCTGCGCGCTGCGCTGTTGACGCGCTCGTGAGGGGAAACGTGTCTCGCGCTGCTCTCCACCGCACTGACTCACCCCGTGTGCAGATGACTGGAGCATCAGGAGTCACCCCCCCCCCCCTCCTCCCCTCCTCCCACTCCCTCTCTGTTTGGGTGGCCGATCAGCTGGTTAACAGACGTCGGCCTGCTCCTGCGTGTTTACTAACTCTCAGGAGTTGGCCTCCCCCTCTCCCTGATCCCTGAAGGGTTTGCCGATCGTGAGGGGAGAGAGGGGGGAGAGCAGCAATGCTTCCCGTTTTGAGAGTCTGGTTACTCTGGGACAGCCTGAGAGTCTACCGGACATGCATGTCCTCAAGAAAGAGGACATTCAAACAGAACAGGGGAGGAAGGTATGCGGCTAACGACGTGGGAGGAGATGAAGATGATCTGATAGCTCGAGTGCATCCTGGACTCATATCACATTACCATATATCTCTCACTGAAATTGCATCCTCCCTATTTCCCATAAACTAAAATATTAAAATGCAGTAAAGAACTATATGATACTTGCTGACGTGTTTCTGCCCACGTGAGTTTAAAAGCTCCTTGGAGTTGTTAATGGTGTTTATTTGCCAACTCCAAGCAGAATCCATCATTAACGTGGGCCTATTCCCCTGGATGAATAAAGGGAGACAATAGCTACACAGTTGAATAGATTGTTTTACAAGGACTCAGAACGTACCGTGTGCAACACGATAATCTAAACAATTAGCAACTGGAGATGTCGCCGTTAATTCAGACCTACAGAAGATCTATTGTCCAGTGAAAGCATGCAGGCCAGACGGCACTGATCAATAAAGCGAACAGGCAACAGTAACGGTGCAACGACCACCTGACTGACAGGAGAGTCATTCGGATTAAATCATCCTTTCACCCACACATGTGCCTCTGAGGCTGTTCATGGAGGGTTTATATAAGTCCAGGCTTTCACTTTCATGCCTTTCACACACACACACACACACACACACACACACACACACACACACACACACACACACACACACACACACACACACACACACACACACACACACACACACACACACATCTAGGCCATGGAGAGGAGTTCTTTGAAAAAACATGAACCGTGACTAATCTAATAATGGAGGCAGGTTCAGCCACTGGGGAAAAGGTGAGGTGGAGGGGAAGCAGCAAAGATGCACTTTCAGGCTTCTCTCTGCTAGTTACTCCATCTGCTCACATGTGGAACACATGAAGACAGACCGGAGCTCTGCACTGATGACATGAGCTGGTCCACAGAGGCCGGCAGGCATGTCGACGAGTGGACGAGCACAAACACGCAAAACAAATAATGTCACACACCGGGGGAACACAGTGAAAGACGCTCCGCTTGGCGGATCAGAGGCATGCAGATGAAACATGGAGTCAGATAGATAACTCCTGAGGTTTTGGGCAGGACAGAAATCTGAAATGCTCGATTGTGTTTCGTCAACATTCCTGACATTGTTTTCTTTCCCTCCTTTGTCGTCCATACGTCGGTACATCGGAGTGGACTAACCTGTCCGCCTTGCAGTGCACGAGATCTGCCGGAAGTTAGCAACCCCCTCGAGCAGAGAGACATCCTGTGTTCACTGCGACACCTTGAGTTGTGAACATGCCTCTGGACGAAGGCTGGGAGAAACTCAACACCGTCTTTCAATGGAACTGTGACAACATTATATACTGAGACGTCAATATACACAAGTACATTCTCTAAATGGATAATAAATAGCACATACCAACTTACTTTTCTCAGAAAATCTGAATTAATGAGAATTCTACTTATGAGAACGTGGTTAAATCAAAGTGTGTGCAGGCATGTGACCGTCGTCAGTGTAGCTGAGAACGTTGTTGATTCACTCTATCGTTGTTATTTTTGCACCAATAATAATAATAAAGCATGTAATAAAGGAGTATAGAAAAACAGTCTTTACCATTTGGTCATTTCATATAGAATATTGATTGCATTACCAGAAAACATGCCATATCTTGATGCATATCGTTATTGAGACATTATGCAATGATCTATATCTGCTCTGAACACATGAAGGTATGTAAACCCTCCTGTTACCTTCACATGTACTAACATCTTTTACCCTTTTTGACCCCAGCAATTGAAACCTCCAGAAAATGATTAGAATTAATATTGTTTCCCAAGTTTAAGTGTCAGGTACTTTATGTTTGTTTGTTGACTACCTAAATAGCCTTTAAATAAATAATAAAGTTGATATTTCTTATATGTTTTACACAGTGAAAAACAGCCTGGGGTCAAATTGATGCATACAAGTTGTGTCCAGGACATTGAAAACATATCATCATGTAAATGTTATGTTTTCCCAGTTGTCCCCAATAAATTAGGAAAAGTCATAAAATATTAAGCAAAAAAAATTATGTCAATAATGTTTTTAGAGACGTCAAACATTGAATGGGGTGAGATGGACCCCAAAGGTCCCAGGAGGGTTAACAGAGAGGAGACGTGCAGCAGTGGACGAGTGGGAATAGTCCTGACGCACCACAGGCAGAGAAGGAGGAAGAATCAGCTCTTATGTAATGCTAGAAACCTCAAATAGCACAAGGTGAAACAGTGGCAACCCACGCACGCGCACGCGCACACGCACACACACACACACACACAGCGCACACATTGCAAACTCCAGCTGCCATCGTAGCGCACATGATGCACATCTTACCACCAACACCGGCTGTTGGGCTTGTTTGCCGTCGGTGAATCCAGCGAGAATGCACGTCCTTAATCATCAATTACATTTTGACTGATAGCAGCATGTGTGGTTTGGAGCTAAGAATAAATCAGCGGGGATAAACATGCGTGAGCCACAACAGAGGGGATGTGATATGATGAGATAAGTGACGGCGTGCACGCAGAGAGGGAATTATAATTCCCTCTCTGCGTGCACGTTCCCTGCGTGACGCTTCCCTATAGGGAAGCTTCTCAAATATCACAGGCTATTTTTCTCTTTCCTCTCCCTGTATGATGACCAAAGGTCACAAATCTAAATCTAAACTTTTTATATAGCATTATCATAACAATAGATAACAATAGATCTTCAACATTAATGAGTGGATTTATATTTGCTGGGATTCATTTTTGACAGACTTATAGATACCCTTTTTCTAGATTTCATCTGCCATCAAAATAAACTTGTCCATAATTAAATAATAACCTAATGGATCTGAAAGCTTGAATCTACGAATTAAACATTAAAACATAATCAGTTTTGTCAAACAGCTTGACTACGAGACGACCTGCGAGATCAGTGTTCTCCTCTATGTGCAGAACATATCTGGGTCTTTACTTTATGACTCAGACATCAGGCGGAACAGCAGTCTACCAATACAATGCTTCACAGCTTGTTTCATATTTCATGAAGAAAGCTATTATCTCAAACAAACTTCTTCAAACTATATTCTTCTAGTGCAGCAGGAGATATACTGAGAGCCAGACACCAGGCTTTGAGGCTGAGTCTCTGTTGGCTTTCAATAGAAAGCAGCACAACAGATATTTATAGTAAAAGGAAGTTGTTCTCCGGCTCCGGCGTGAGCTCTGGTGCAACGCAGCCGCCATGAGACGAGAGCCTGAGGCAGGAACACAGCAGGTCTATAGGTGCTGCTGTCAGTCCATCAGGAAAGACATGAACACAGTGCGCATGTTGAAAAGAACATCCTTCCTGGGATGGACAGAGTGATGCACTGTCTGTCTGTCTGTCTGTGTGTCTGTCTGTCTGTTTGTCTGTCTGTGTGTCTGTGTGTCTGTCTGTCTGTCTGTCTGTCTGAACTCACTGCATAAACAGAACTAGAACGGGCACTCGGTATAGCGCATACCTTCGCATATCACAAGATTGGGCATTGAATTATGAACATTTTGGCATTAGTTGCATGCCAATTGGACAAAAATGTATCGTGCTATGGTAAAAAAAAGATGTTGACCTTTCCATGACCTTGACCTTTGACCCGATTGATCCCAAAATCTAATCAAATGGTCCCCAGATAATAACCAATCATCCCACCAAATTCCATGTGATTCAAGAAGATTTGACCTGTTCATGACCTTTGACCTTGACCTTTGACCCGATCAATCCCAAAATCTAATCAACTGGTCCCCGGATAATAAACAATCATCTCACCAAATTTCATGCGATTCGGTTCAATACTTTTTGAGTTCTGCGAAAGATTTTGACCTGTTCATGACCTTTGACCTTTGACCCGATCGATCCCAAAATCTAATCAACTGGTCCCCGGATAATAATTAATCATCCCACCAAATTTCATGCGATTCGGTTCAATACTTTTTGAGTTCTGCGAAAGATTTTGACCTGTTCATGACCATTGACCTTGCCCTTTGACCCGATCGATCCCAAAATCTAATCAACTGGTCCCCGGATAATAAACAATCATCCCACCAAATTTCATGCGATTCGGTTCAATACTTTTTGAGTTTTGCGAATAACACGCATACAAATAAATAATAAATAAATAAATAAATAAATACACGCGATCAAAACATAACCTTCCGGCATTTTCAACAAAAAATCACCAAATCAAAGACCAGGAGCTGGATGAGTCTGAAGTTCTGTGGTTTTGGGAGGGTTAATCATTATCATTTTCAATGCGAAGGTAATAATATCCTGCGTTGGTTGGTTCTGTTGTATGGCTCCATCTAGTGGTCATTATTGGACTCTCACTCAGATTAAAAAAGAACACAACAGAACTGGCGCGTGAGAGAGAGAGAGAGAGAGAGAGAGAGAGTAAGAGAGAGAGAGAGAGAGAGAGAGAACGGTGGAGATACATAACAGGTCTGACGTCACCGTGGGAGCTCACACAGAGTTGTCGGGATCTCTGACTTGTGAAAGGGTCAAACGTGTATTAAACTATGAGAAATGCAAAATACACACACACACACAGAACAAGTAGCAGCACGTGATGGTATGAACTTGATTTCCACATTTGAACGCTGCGTTCTCGGGAATCAGCAGTCAGAGAGGTCACATCTGAAGAGAGACACCATCTTTAGCACTTAGCATGCGGGAATATCGAGACGAAACAAAAGAGC
>NC_079394.1:1034822-1137322 GCF_029220125.1 Pseudoliparis swirei
GACATTTACAACCTCATGCAAAAACGTATATATTTGTTAGTGAAATTGTGAGAATTTCTGAAACTGAAGTACTAAAACTAAAATACAAATATCAAAATACCTCATCTTTTAGACTACTGACCTTAAATATTCTAGAAACGTTGTCCAGGGTGGCGTCCATTACCCGGATCTGATCAATTTGAAGTCCTCTCCAAAAAGAACACGTAAGCTCCTCTTAGCTAAGGAAGGTCATGACCTCCTGGTGTAAATGCGTCTATGTGCAAGATATTTACAAGTCTCATACCGCACACACACGTTTTGGTGTGTACTGTATGTTCTCATATGTTGCAATATTAATGAAGTCCGACTCACGATTGACATAGCATGTCACGATGTTGAGAAGTTCCCGTAACTTTGAAACAATACGCAATGTTTTTCTAAAAATACAAAGTTCTAAAATATGTAGAATTAGCAATTCAATTAGTCATTTTCCAAAAGCAATTAGTCCTCCTAAAAAGTAAAAGAATATCCGGATCCTAGTTATATATATATAATATATATACATGTGTTTATATATATATATATGTGTATATATGTATGTATGTATATGTGGATATATATGTATGTATATATATACGTATATATGTATGTATATATACATACATCTATATATGTATATATACGTATATATATGTATTCATATATATACATGTGTATACATATAAATATTGTACGCTCTTCTCTGCGTGTGTATTACCCCCTTGAAGATCAAGAAAATACTTGCGTAATAATAAAAAAAGAAGTAATACTTGGGTAATAAAATATAATACATATTTGTATTTTTATTACGCAAGTATGTATTCAGAAAAGAGATTTTTTTTTTTTTAAATCAAGTGCTATAACCAAAGTTTTGGCCACTGAGGATCTGTTTTATTGTTTAGACACAAAACCAGAGACGGGAACAGCAGCATGATCGTGTTGTGTTCAGGGACTTTCCCACCAGAGTAACAGTCATGAGTTATCTGTTAAACTGTGTAGGGGTAGTCTGGACCCCATGCTGCAGATCTGTGCTATTAAGTCCATTGATATGTTGATATTTGTTATCTATAAAATAAATTGATGTGCTTTCAAACACAATTTCTATATAGTGTGCATCATGCGCTTTATATCAAATCCAGAGGACTTCAAGCTCTCGTATTGCTGGGTTCATGATCACTTTTCACATAAACTTTGGGTCAGGACCAGAACCCTTTGAGAAACCTGCTTTAACAAAGCAAAGAAGTGCATGCAGTACAGAAAGGACTTTACATAACCTTGTGACGGAGACAAACAGGTGCCATTTGGTCCTTAAATGGTACAGAAAGGGGAATGTGAGATACTACTCTGCATTTTAATTAATAAAAGAAATCATTTAGGGGAAAGAAAATGCTGCTGATAGGAATTACAAGATACATGTTGTGTTGCACATGGTGGAGGAGGAATGGCACCTTAAGGGGAGAAGGTGTAACAGTTTATAAAAAACAAACTGTAGTGTCACACACACACACACACTATCAAACTTATTTTATGTTCCAAATCTTTATTTGGATCCCTTCCTTTTAGAAACAGGTGTCGATATGATCAGAATTAAATATATATAGCATGTGATACAAATATATTATTAGAAGGCAAGATCAATTTAACTTGTTCAATGACAGTGTCAGTGCAGGATTACATCTGTGAAATGAAGAATAACATTATTGTTATATTGCACATGAGTAGCAGCTCTGGGTTTCAAGTGGCCGACATGTAGACAGACGTTACAGCTGCCAGGAGACACAATATAAACCTTTATTTCCCTTCAGGACCGTAAAATATTATAGTTAACTAAATAAAACCACCGGACCGACTTCTTCATAAAGGTAAGGTCTGACGTTGGGCTCAGCTTTAGGTGTAAACAGAGATATCCTGGAAGAAACACTTATTATTATAATTGTAGATCTACCTTTCTGAATATTGGGCTGGGAATTGTATAAAATATTATAGATTATATTATATATATTAATTTGAATTATATTCTTGGATCTTTTCATATATTTATATTGTTAAATACAAAGAAACAACAGCTTGGATGGCCAGTTTGTAATCCAACGTCGTAGATATTATACTTGATATCCGATGTGATGTGTTTTTCATATTTGTGCTGTGTGTCTACGGTTTATCACGATCATTATTTGTTCGATACTATTCAGCTGCAGCTTGAGGCAAACTATGTCAACACCTGTTGGTAAGCAAAAGTGCAAAGTAAAAGTCGTTTAATAAATAACTCACGAAAGAAAAATGCTTCCATGAGCACGACAGCGATGTCTGGGTGGATTTGAAACCACGACCAGACACCGAGCTCGGGGTCCGCCGCCCCATCGGATCGCTCCACCGCAGGCCGAGCCGCCCGGACCGGAAGGCATCGTGGAAGAGGAGCGCGTGGCCTCGGGCTCTGAAAGCCGTCCTCCGTGTTGTGGTTACTGCCATTCCTCCAGAGCAACACTTCCACAACACGTTACGACTGCTGGGATTGTTCGATGGCGACGCCGAGCTTGTCGTAGATCTCCTTCAGCAGCAGGAGTGCAGTGTCCTCAGATTCCCTACAGACAGAGAGGCGAGAACATCACTTATTTTAATTAAAGATTAAAGTCAGGTACGAAAAATGGGGTCAAATAAAAAGAAGGAATCGAGAGGGCAGGATTCCTGCGGCCCGCCCCTCCACATGTATGCGTGGCTCACCAGTAGCACAGATGAGACTGGATGGCAAACAGGTACTCGTTGAAGCTCTCGATGGGTTTCTCCTGGAGGACGTAGTCGACCCTTCGTCCTCCGTTCAGCATCCCCACTTTGATCTCAGGCCGGTCCGGTTGCTCCGCTGACGCCGAGCACTCGGCCTCGTCGCTCGGCCCTGCAGACAGACGTGAAGAGAGATGAGCTGCAAGGCAACAGAAGACAGACTGGTTTGACTTCTTGGTCAAACCAGAGCGGATCAGAGAATGGGAAGGAAAGAAGAGAGCGTTGTGTGCACGCCCCCACCCACAGGTGCAAGCGTGCCATTGAGGAAAGGACAGCTGGATGAGTCAGTTTGGTGATGAGTGTTTGTTGGTATGTTACAAATGTGTTGTTGCGTGTTTAGCAAGTTTTATATGATAAACAGCTGTTATGATTGTAATTCAGACATTAAAAACGAACTTTGTAAATTACATTGTGCCGTGTCCACTATGTAACAATATACTAGAGTCTGGTGTTTGGGATCTTACACCACGATGTGTCACGACTTCCTTCATCGTTCTGTTCATCCTGCTTCATGAACTCTCCTGTCATTCCAGATCCTGTCCTCCTCACCTGATTGTCTCGTTCCCTTCACCTGGTCCTCACACCTTCTCACCTGTAGCCCCTCCCCTCGTTAGTCCCTCATTCCCTTCACCTGAACCTCACACCCTCTCACCTGCAGCCCCTCCCCTCGTTAGTCCCTCATTCCCTTCACCTGATCCTCACGCCCTCTCACCTGCAGCCCCTCCCCTCGTTAGTCCCTCGTTCCCTTCACCTGGTCCTCACGCCCTCTCACCTGCAGCCCCTCCCCTCATTAGTCCCTCATTCCCTTTACCTGGTCCTCACTCCTCTCACCTGCAGCCCCTCCCTCGTTAGTCCCTCGCCCTTCACCTGGTCCTCACCCTCTCACCTGCAGCCCCTCCCTCGTTAGTCCCTTCACCTGATCCTCACGCCTCTCACCTGCAGCCCCTCCCTCATTAGTCCCTCATTCCCTTCACCTGGTCCTCACTCCCTCACCTGCAGCCCCTCCCTCGTTAGTCCCTCGTTCCTTCACCTGGTCCTCACACCTCTCACCTGCAGCCCCTCCCTCGTTAGTCCCTAGTTCCCTTCACCTGGTCCTCACACCCTCACCTGCAGCCCTCCCTCGTTAGTCCCTCGTTCCCTTCACCTGGTCCTCACGCCTCTCACCTGCAGCCCCTCCCTCATTAGTCCCTCATTCGCTTCACCTGGTCCTCACGCCTCTCACCTGCAGCCCCTCCCTCGTTAGTCCCTCATTCCCTTCACCTGGTCCTCACGCCTCTCACCTGCAGCCCCTCCCTCGTTAGTCCCTCGTTCCCTTCACCTGGTCCTCACGCCTCTCACCTGCAGCCCCTCCCTCGTTAGTCCCTCGTTCCCTTCACCTGGTCCTCACGCCCTCTCACCTGCAGCCCCTCCCTCGTTAGTCCCTCGTTCCTTCACCTGGTCCTCACGCCTCTCACCTGCAGCCCCTCCCCTCGTTAGTCCCTCGTTCCCTTCACCTGGTCCTCACGCCCTCTCACCTGCAGGCCCCTCCCTCGTTAGTCCCTCCGTCCCTTCACCTGGTCCTCACGCCTCTCACCTGCAGCCCCTCCCTCATTAGTCCCTCGTTCCCTTCACCTGGTCCTCACGCCTCTCACCTGCAGCCCTTCCCTCGTTAGTCCCTCGTTCCCTTCACCTGGTCCTCACGCCCTCTCACCTGCAGCTCCCGCCCTCGGTAGTCCCTCGTTCCTTCACCTGGTCCTCACGCCTCTCACCTGCAGCCCCTCCCCTCGTTAGTCCCTCGTTCCCTTCACCTGGTCCTCACGCCCTCTCACCTGCAGCCCCTCCCCTCATTAGTCCCTCGTTCCCTTCACCTGGTCCTCACGCCCTCTCACCTGCAGCCCCTCCCCTCGTTAGTCCCTCATTCCCTTCACCTGGTCCTCACGCCCTCTCACCTGCAGCCCCTCCCCTCGTTAGTCCCTCATTCCCTTCACCTGGTCCTCACGCCCTCTCACCTGCAGCCCCTCATTAGTCCCTCATTCCCTTCACCTGGTCCTCACGCCCTCTCACCTGCAGCCCCTCCCCTCGTTAGTCCCTCATTTCCTTCACCTGGTCCTCACGCCCTCTCACCTGCAGCCCCTCCCCTCATTAGTCCCTCGTTCCCTTCACCTGTTCCTCACGCCCTTCTCACCTGTAGCCCCTCCCCTCGTTAGTCCCTCATTCCCTTCACCTGGTCCTCACGCCCTCTCACCTGTAGCCCCTCCCATTAGTCCCTCGTTCCCTTCACCTGGTCCTCACGCCCTCTCACCTGCAGCCCCTCCCCTCGTTAGTCCCTCATTCCCTTCACCTGGTCCTCACGCCCTCTCACCTGCAGCCCCTCCCCTCGTTAGTCCCTCATTCCCTTCACCTGGTCCTCACGCCCTCTCACCTGCAGCCCCTCCCCTCATTAGTCCCTCGTTCCCTTCACCTGGTCCTCACGCCCTCTCACCTGCAGCCCCTCCCCTTGTTAGTCCCTAGTTCCCTTCACCTGGTCCTCACGCCCTCTCACCTGCAGCCCCTCCCCTCGTTAGTCCCTCATTCCCTCCCCTCATTAGTCCCTCGTTCTCTTCACCTGGTCCTCACGCCCTCTCACCTGCAGCCCCTCCCCTCGTTAGTCCCTAGTTCCCTTCACCTGGTCCTCACACCCTCTCACCTGCAGCCCCTCCCCTCGTTAGTCCCTCACTCTTCAGCTCCCTCACTTCCACTCGTTCTCTGACAGGTTGTCTTGTGTGTCGTTGCCAAACTCTCCAGAGAATTCCAAATGACTAAATCTGATCTTCCCGTTACGACCCTGTTTGCCTGTTGACCCGACTTTAGATCTTGACCAGCCCCTTTTTGGATTTGTTGCCCTGTTTGACGGACCACCTGGTTCTGACCCGCCTGAACCACCAAGTAAAGATCCTCCTCCTGCATCCCTGTTGACGTGCTTTTGGGTTCCAGTACCTGTAACCATTACAACATGTGATGAAACACATGATGGTTGTACGTGTTGTGAATGGAAAGCTTTGAGTTCTCGTTGAACATAACGAAGAGGAGGACATGACAGTTTTGTCTGTTGCACTTGTGCAGCCGGTTCCATCAGCAGCTCATGTAATAAACTCACTAGGTACCTGAGGGGCCGTAGGACGTGCACCAGCATGGAGCTACTGACCTGCTTCTGAGGACTGACTCCCCCGGCTGTGAGCAACTTGATTTATACTATTCAACTGGTCCTGTTTGTTCAGAACATACAAGGTTACTAAGTGGCAGGAGAAGGAGGGGAGGGCTCGTGAATAGAACATTGAGTTTAAGATGAGATGTGTAGCAGTGCTGTTAGGCATAGAGGAAGGAGAAGCAGGAGAGCAGCGAGGTGTAACAGTTAATAACGACATGCATTACGTGACATTTGCTCTTTTGGGGGAGATCACACGACAAAGTAAACCAGTGATCGAGTGGGATTAGTTTTTTTCCCCATACATTCTGTGGGTTTTGCAGTATAGTTTTAACCATTAAACAGTAAATGAAAGTGTTGAGTTTTGCCTCTTTTGTGCATATTTATTTGATAGATACAAACCAGGAAAGTTAAATGTAACATGTAGAATAAGAGACACGCTTCTTAGGCTTGTAGGTTTAGAGTTTACAGAGAGAACCAGACTTGATATTTTCATAAATTCTAGCCAAGTTACCATCCTGGCTTACCTTGGACGTAATGGTTATGAAGGGCCCTCGGCCACTCTAGTATTTTCGTCCAAACATCATCACTTTGCTCTCCCCTCTTAGCAGAAGAAGTGACTGCAGCTGAGGCTGCGATTCAAAGGGTAAAGTGGTCAAAGTTGGGGGAAGTGAGAGCCAGATGGAGTGTAAGCCAGGAGGGAGCGTGGCAACATGCAGAGAGGGGTGAGAGGAAACCCAGTTAGACTGTTGCACACAAACACACGCAAAGACACAATTGCAAACACAAGTGCTATTTCTACCCTGTGTCTCTTGAATGTCTCTGTCAATGGAAGTCTCTCCTTCTTCCAGTGCAGCAACTGGTAGTCTTGAAAACGACTGCCACGCCGTCCGCAACGATCCCAAAACATTGTTCTTCAAATCCATGCTCATACGAGTGAAGCTATCCTTTAGTTCTATGAGACAAAGAGACACAGAGATTATCAGTAAGCCTACTACACAAAGGCCAACACCACAACATTACACCAAGACAAAGAGGAAGACACAGACAGCCATACCCAGGTGCATTCTCTTGCGGCCTTTATGATGAGGGATCAGCATGGGCTCCAGATCCACCTCGGTTACAATCATCGGCTCTATCCGGTAGGCAACAGGGTCATACTACACAGCAAAAAGGGGAATAAACTTTGTATCAATACACAATGGTAAACTCTTGGACTATTATTCTTGTCATTATGTCGATTCAATGCGTATTGCGTCTGTGTGGACAGGGGTTGGGTCACTAGATGTGTGGGAAGTCAAACTGTAGTTGTGGTAAATAAAAGCAGGTGCAGGAAATGTGCCTGAATGGGCAGATACATCAGGTCTGTGATTACTCACTGGATGGTAGATGTTGTAAAAGCTCTTGCAGGTTGGGAAGTTGTAGTTGGGATCAATGTGTTTGAGTCCGCGAACAGTCAGGAACATCCCAATAGGAGAGCCAAAAGCAAAGAACGTTTGTGGGTGGAAAGCCAGCTGTGGGTAATCGATGGATACCTGTGGAGAGAGGACGGGGTCGAAAACATCTGCTATCAGATTAGTTTGAAAGCAATGTTAGACGAAGAAAACACAGCGATGTAGATGGATGGAGCGACTCCTCTGGGGTCAGGGTGTTCAACTACATTTCATGACATCAACACAACGGTTAGGGAGTGCGTCTGCAGGTGAAGGGGAGACCAGGGCTCTGGCATTCATGCAAGGTGGGATGAGCGCAGACACAGTGTCTCTGTGGCAAGGATAGTGGTTTCAGTCACCTTGGCACAGTGAGACTTTGCCATGGAAACCCATACAATCATAAAATAGCCACTTTAATTCAAGCCGCCTTGACCTTTTCCTGAACAGACCAGACTGTATGTGAAAAGAACGCCCAGGCAGAGCTGACAGAAACCTAAAGACAAAGCCTGAGAGCATGTGGACGCCATGTGAGACACACCTGTCCCTTGGCTATGCCTCCATTGGTCTGTCCAGGCAAGCAGGGGAGAAGAGAAGCGGGGATGACAGAAGCAGGATGCATTAAGCTTTAATCTACTGGTCCTCCCAAGCACAACTGTGTCCCTCTGTGTCCGTGTGGTACCTGTCCGATGCCGACGTTAAAGTATTCGTAGTCCACAGCGCCGGTGACAGACTGCGCCCTGTGGAACTGGGACTTCTGCATGAATCCTGGAGACTCGTCACCGTCGTGGTCGCTGTTCACTTGAGGTGGAACTTGCAACCCTTCGAACAGATGTGCTGCCCCCGTCTTCAAATAATATTCAGATTTAGAAACATAATCGTTAATTCAGAAGATATCTGAACTGTAGATACTTTAGTTGGTTACTTATTTGGAGAGAGATCCCAAAAGAGCTGGCCATGAGTTACATTAGCTCCATCAAACGGTCTGTTTCTCACTGTTGACGACAGTAAACAAGCTCCCTTTGAAAGTTTAATCTTATCTTGGAACATTAAAAATGCATTAAAAAAAACATGCCACATAACCAGCCTTAGTCAAACAGAATACATCAATGATTGTTTCTACACATGGGAGAAAGTATGGAGTCAAATCAATTGTTTTTGCAAATATTGTGTGATATGGAAAGTTAGTGTATATTAAAAATAATAACACGCAAAGAAACCATCCAACAAAATGTCATCCAGACGAAGTCCAGACCCAAGGAACATGTTACAAACAGGCACTGCATTGGTCATATGTTCCACAACCAGAACACTCAGAATAGTTTGGGCTGACCTCTGAAAGACATTTCTTCTTGACGTAGTTCAGAATCTTCAACCGAGGTCCAAGAGGAATTCCTAAATTTTTGAGATCAGCATCTTGGCAAAGGGCCTAAAAAAGGGGATCAACACATGTTTTACAATGTAATACACTTGTAATTAAATTACAGATTTTTCTAAAGCAATTTTCGAAATAAAAAATAGTCAGGGAGGTGATATGAAATATTCTGTATTTCTTCTGTCTGATACCACTGACTCAGACTATTCTAAAGCCTAATACATAGATTTCACAAGTATAAATAATAATAATAATATTAATAATAATATTAATAATAGTATTTATATAGCACCTTTTAAAACAGAGTTTACAAAGTGCTCCACAGAGAAACAAAGCAGAGACATAGTTGAAACAGGGAGCCCGGAACACAAAACGCAGGAAGCAGAACGTCAACACAAACATTAAGACCAACAAATTGAGTGGCCGTTAGGACTAACTGAAATTTCAGACCCTAATTACTCGTAGATGTGCGTGTCCATTAAGCTTGTGTATGTGTTTTACCAGCGACTCCAGGTCGAGGTTTTCTGCCTGAAGTGTATCCAGGTACTGCTGGAGGCCCAGTCGAGTCAGAGTCTGCTGCAGTGTGTCGCAGTTCACAATGAAGGGCTCAGCGGAGGACACCTAAAGCACAGGGAGGGAGGAGAAGGGAAAGGGGATTTTCTTAACTACATGAAGAGAAAGTAGCAATCTTTCTATCTGTGTAGTGGTGTTATAATTTACTATGAACGTCATCGTACCCGCTCTTTGGCTTCTGATCCAGTCCTCTGATTGGTTAACATATCAAACAGAATCAGCGAACCTGAAGTACGAGGGATGAGAAGGAAAAAAGTTGTAATTCAGCATAATGATGATTTGTGTGTGTTGCTTTGTTTGTACATGCCTTACCCAGGCTATGGCCCACCACTGAAACAGCCCCATTGAAGTCGGAGTGTCTCTGTTTGAAGAGGGTGTGGAGCGTGTTGATCTCTGAGGCCACGGTGTCCACGATGGTCTGGCAGTAGGTGGGGCTGTTATAGAAAAACAGGTCCAGCAGAGTGTCGTTGGTGAAATGCCTCAGCCTACTGATGCTGGGTAAAGTGATCCTCTGGATGTCCCTGGAGTGGGGGCAGGGAGGGAAGACAAGAGTTTTACACTTTTCTGCAAGTACTGGAGAAATACTTCGGAGCATTGTTCAAAAAGCGGGATCTTGTTTTGCTCACTCTCGTGTTAATATTAATCTGAATTATTGAATCGGACTGTCCTGTCCAGGTCCCTTCAAACCTCAGAATAAACAACACGTAGCAGCTGAAGTATGTGCCGATACGTGTTATGTCTGCCTCTCGAAGGTTACCACTCCGCCTCACCCAAAGCAACACACACACACACACACATTGTGTTGTTACAATGAGCGAGGGGGACGAGGGCCCCCTCCTGTGAGAAAGAAGCAGAGAGCAGATCCGAGGTCAGGACGACGTCGCGGGATGTGGATGTTTGAAGAGCCGGACTTGTTTTGGGAGAGCAGAGTGGTTTTGGGTTTTGACCGGTGCTGACGGAGAAGGACTCTCGCTGTGATTGCAATCGCATGGAGCTTGTGTTTTACATGTGATCAGAGAATAAATCCTCCCGTTGGAAAGGAGAGAACTAGAGAAGGTCGTTGGCTGAATTATTACTTTACCAGACATCCAATTTTGGAAATACGCTACCCTCTCCACACTTACTCGTCCACGCCAGTGGCGTCGCCGTGTAGAGCGCTGTGCCAGTTGACTGGGAGGAACTCAACTCTTCCTACTTGGCCATCCTGCTGAGCATGCTTATAGTGCGAGGCCAGGAGGGAGAGGGAAACACTCCTGAAGTCATTTACTGGAGAGACAGGAAGAAAAAGAATCATACAAACACACACACACATATATGTACAGTATATACACACACACATGTAAAGACTCACACTCACCACACTGTATGATGGATCTGAAGCGCAAGTCACATGCAGGGCCGATGCCATGGACCATGAAGACAAGGTGGTCAACCTGTTTTGGTTCACCTGGGAAAACACAAAGAAATACGTCTAATCTGTGGATAATGCTGTGCGAAATGAGCGTATATTCTAGTTTATTTATTACTGGTACACACTTACCGGCAGGTATTTCTACAAAGATGTTGTTCACTCCCCTCTTGACTGTTCGAGGCCGTGTCTGCTCCGAGGGGGTGGAAGCCCACTCCTCCTGCAATGCTATAGGCTGATACTGCATTATAAGCTGAGAGAAAAGCATGAAAATGAAGAGGAGGTGGTTATTAGAAAGAAAAAAATTACATTAAAATGTTATATTAGAATAACAATGGTGTGACTTTGACATTTATTGAAATATAGTGGACATAGGAATGTATATTAACCTTGGGATTGTGTAAAATGACTGTTTCTCCAGTGGGAAACTCCAGTTTCGTTTTCCATTCGTCCAAGGTCACTGCTATCATATAGGCCTCCTGAAGAGTTGGAGGATGAGAGGGTAAGGAATTGAAGACAAACAGAGAGGAAAAGAGTTATGGAGGAACAGGCACCGTTTGTAAAGACAAGTTAGAGGTTGCAGGAATGAGTGATCAGGGTGCAGGTCTGTGTCAGACTACCTCCAGGCTCTTGCTGATGTCCTCGGGGTAAGGCAGGAACATGGTGTCTTTGTCTCCTTTATAGAACCAGGTGCAGCGGCGCACTGCAGTGGGGCCTTGCTCCCAGTACACAGCGTAGCGCTTCCTCTCCCTGACGTGAACGTCATAGCGCTCTCCATCCACAGCGACCACCACCTCCTCCTCTTGGTCTCCCACTGCACAGTCTATGGATGTGGGGAATCCGTGTGGTTATCAATGAACAGTATATCCTAAACGTGTTAAAGAAGCAGTGTAGCAGTGTAGCACCAAGGCATTTGGTTCTCGCCTTAAACGCCATCTCACTTCATTTTGAAAGTTATTAATATTGATATACAGGCTGGCGGCACAGTACAATAGAGGAAAGATATTTAAAATACAATGTATATACATAATTTGATGTTCGTGATATTATTATTTTTTCTTCTAATTTATCAGTAGTTCACATATGCCTTTTATTATTATTTTTACTATGTCTCTTTCTTTTTCGTTTTCTTTTCGTTTTCTTTTTTCGTTTTCCTGTTCTGGTTTTGTTGTTGTTGTTGTTTGTATGACATTTTATGTTTTGATCCATATGTGTGTTACTGTCTGTGTGCCTGTAGTATAGTTGGGAGGGGGCGGGGCTAAAGGCTTCGGGGCGGGGCCGTCCAACTCCTCATCTCAGAGGAGCCTACAGACCTCGGTCTTTGGACGGTCCTCCATTCGTACATTTTTTCTGTTGTTAATGTCTGTCAGTATGTACACGTTATGTATGTACCTTTGGAAAATAAATTACTTACTTACTGTGTAGAACAAAGGTACTGTTGATGAATCATAAGGAGTTTCACATAAAACCGGCCTGAAACTGAACTCCCTGAAACTTGCTGATAAACCGCTTGTTGCACTGCGTCTTGTCAAGAGAGTAAAGCGTCCGACTGGCACCAGGACAGTTTTGGCAACAGTAATGTTTTTTTTATAGTTTTTTTATAGTTTCACATAACTACACACATCTTTACGATTGACGTATTTACACACGCTTACCAGGGCAGCAGGCATTCTCTAGTTTGTCAGAGTCTTCTCTGCTGAAAGGAAGCCAGGAGGTGTTGTCATCGGCCCGTCGACAGAAGAACCAGTGAGGCTGCACTTCTTGATAAGAAGCCGGGACCGACTCCATGTCGAGCATCTCAAAGGATGACGTGGAAGAAGGAGAGGCCCCATTCACTGCAGGCGACCCCTGGAGACAGATGATGCTCAATCAATATCTCTTCTTCATGCCAGCAGTCTTGCTCAATAAAAAAGCAAATATATGCTTAAAACCTGTTCATACAGGTGTACACTATTAAACTCTGGAGCTCCCAGATTAAGAAAGTGGTGGAAGCGCATGACAATGTGTCTTGTAATAACTGCATTGTGTTGCAAAAGGGTTTAGCCGAAAATCAACATTTGCATTTTTATCATTTGAAAAGAGTGAATAATATTTTTAACACAACTGTTGTCACAGATTATTATGGTATGTTGCTCCTGTAAAATGTATAGCTTAACCCTCGTAAATAGAATTTATTGGAGACACATTGAGAATTTACTTTAATCAACAACGAGGACCCCAAGTCGCCTTCAGTGCACCTGCAGCTGATCAATGACGAATGATGCGACTCAAAATAATCTTCAATGTAAAAGATAACCTATCGACAGTTACTGCGAAATGACGATAACTCTGACAGGACCTTTGTACAGCACCATAGATTAAAAAATTCTTCTTGAGACAATAAACATCAATGAGTCATTATCAAATTCTCCAATAGATTTTTCAAAATAACACTTTTTTTTGTAAAGAAAAAAGCTCTGTTTGCCATCAATGTATGTAATCCCAGACCTAAATGTAAAAGCAAAACTCTAATCCCAATAACTTTAATGTTGAACGATAACCTAACCCCAATCTTTGGGATCCAGGAAACAGACTTTGACAAACAACACAGTGATACACATATGCAAAAACCCTGCATGCCTCTCACCTGATCCTCAGGTGTGTTCTCTGCTGCCACAGTCTGAGTGGGGTTGTCAAACTGCTCTTGGGTGTCGACGTTTGGGGCATCCTGAGATGGACCCCCCTCTTCACCAGGACTGTGTGACATACAGCCAGAGACCTGACCCCACACCTCAGCTCTTACCTGAGGGGGTCAGGGGGCCACGCACAAACAGGACCTATAATGAACTCAACTGCACATAAACAAATGAGAGAAAGGGGAGTTTTAAAACACCATCACAACTACTAACGTTACATAACATACCTGTCAAGCTTGCAAGGCAATACCTGCACCAGACTGTTGTTGAGCAGTTTAACCTGAACTAGTATCTGACGGTAATCTCAGAATAGACCCGCAGCTGTCTCATCAGCAGCTCGTCAGGTGAACGTGACAGCTGCCCGACCTGCACACGGCCGCACGATAACAGGTGAGTTGATGTAACTGTTACGTCACAGTTAACTAACGTTAAGTTAGCACTTCTTGACATTGTCTCCAACACAACTGACGCTCACGGATTGTTCTCGTTATGCGTGTATTCCAGAGCTAAACACAACACACACGATACGAGGCGATATAAGTCATGCTAGCTCTGTTAGCTGGGGGAGGTGACCGGTGTTACGGTTGAAGAAGCGACCGCGTTGACTGGCGACTTCGAGCCGTACGCGTCCGTTGTTGTCGTTAGTTATGTGTTGAAAATAGGAAGAGAACACGTAGCTATACCCCGTGAATGCCGCATTGTTTAATTGGTACAGTATATATTATTATGTACCGGGGTTGACACTGTATTACAACATTAAGCCAAAGCGGCATTCGCGAGGACAGCTATACGTGTCCTCTATCCTATTTTTCGAACGGCCGTCGTAACCACGACAACAACGGACGTATTCGGCTGAAAAGTCGCCAGTTAACAGGGTCGCCTGTTAAACCGTAACACCGGTCCGGACCGGACCGGACTGGACCGGACCGGACGGGAGGTTTTCCGTCGTTTGAACGTTTTAGCACCATAGTCACAGACAACAGTGGACTCACTCACCGACAACTTCACATTCAGTTACGGCTTGTTGTCGTTGAGCCGCTCGGTCCCGCGATCCAAGCCTCCTCCTGTCAACCGCTACCCGGTTACCGTGCTGTCGGAAATATGAGCTTTACGAGCACCGACAAACCGACACATACCATTACGAGCACCGACTAACCGACACATACCATTAGGAGCACCGACTAACGGACACATACCATTACGAGCACCGACTAACGGACACATACCGGGTTCAGACGACGATGTTATTAGAGGACAGTGTTTTCTGTTAAGCCCGAGTTGTCAAAGTGAGACGACCACACAGGGAAATACGTAAAGGAATATCACTCATACAATAATACAATCCTACATTTTCTTCAGTATTCCTCGTCAGCACAAAGTAGTTACGAGTCTGTTAACCTCTAAATCAAACGGTCTCTGAAACGCCACGTATAGTGCAAGAGAACCGAATGTTCCTGCGTAAAGGTCAGAGTTACGAGGAACACGTGAAGGCGACATGAAGCAACGCAGCATCACCAGGTCACCGCCTCCAAATGTTAAGCTGACGTCACGAATTGGTAATGCTTTTCTTTTTAGTTGTTTTTCTTCTTCTTTCTGCTGAGAACACGGGAGGCGTACAAAGTATGTATGTAACACATAAAGTTGAAGGTAAAAATAACTATAACTTTTTAATATTAATTCAGTAAATGTGACGTGCTGTTGTTATACACTTAGTAGTTATGATGATTATTACCCCAAATGTATGTTTTTTTATGATAGGGATTGTGTGTTTCTTTTAAAATCCTACTACTATTATGTCAAACACTTCAAATAATTAAGTGAATATTCATCTTAAAAGTAGCTCAACACCAGGGAACGTTGCTATGGGGTTGCTGGCGGGTGGCGTGTGGATCGATACAGCATGTGATCACCTGCTCCGCCCGAAATGTTAATGATTGGTTTGGACTGAGATACGTGACGGTGTGTGTGTGCTGTGGTTTTGCCTCTACAACCACATCTTGAGATATATCGACACACCCGTTTGCAACTGCGGTCAACTCAGCCGACAATTACATTTCTGTGCACCTGTAGACTGATGTTGACGGTACACGCATTCGATCGGGAGCGCGCAAGGGTTTTGATAAAGTTAGCGGCAGGATTCACGTGACACAACATCCGGTTTTACAAAGTTAGCGGAAAGAACTACGTGAAACAACATCCGTTTTTCAAAATAAGATGTCGACAAATCATTCACTAGCATTTACAAGTAAACAATTAACTGATTTTGAATATTTCTAGATCGTTTCTGAGATTTAGCTTAAATTATGCTAACATTAAAACGTTTTACTGTACCAAGGAAGAGTTTATACAAATAAAACTCTGACTTTTGTATGTTAAAAAATTCCTGTATATAGATTTCCCCAACAGTTCCAGGAAATGAATGATGCAGCTGTGTTCATGACAGTCCAGACTTCCATTATCCTGGGAATCAGACATATCTACGGTCCCAATTGGGAGATATCTCAAATTAAAAGTCCTAAATGTTTAAGGAAATCGGTCATTTCTTTCATGTTTGAAGTGCTTTATATATGTTTTTCCTCATAACCCCAGGAAATGACTGAGGCAGATGTGTTCAGGACGTCGTTTTTTATTCGACTAATCGTGCAATAATTAGGGACACAGACAGCAGTTCCAGTTGGAATTTGCTGCTTCCTGAAGTGTTTGTGTGTCCATTCCGACGCACTGGCTGTGGAACCAGCGGGAACAGCTGTCACACTGAATCTAAAAAAAAGAGGGGAAATTAATCACCTTTAACATGACCACGGTTACATGCTGTTTTGTTATTTATAATGTTAACAGTTTGGAGCTTAATATAATAATGTTTTGCAATTAAAACATTTTTTTTGAATTACACCATGTGCTACATTTATTACAATGTTCAACAGTTTGGGGGCCAAAATAATAATGTATACATTTTATTTTAAAATGATCTTACCTTCAAAATAATAGCCTTTTTTTTTAAACTGTTTTTTTTCCTCATTTGATCATTTATCAGCGCACCATCACATGATGTCAACAATCTTAAAATAATAAACACTATCATGCAGTCAGAAGACTAAAACGGATGATGAACTGGTAGGACTCCGGCCAGAGCTCTTTGTTGCATGTCATTCTCCATTACTTGTTGAACGTAATCCCTCTATTATCTTTCAAATAATATGTTCAAATTGCCCAAACAAACAATGATGCGAGTTAAATAATTACTTACCCAGTCAGTGAAAGCAGGCCCTGGACCGGGTGGTTTTTTGGCCGAGCACATCGAACATTTGTACTCCGATTCAAACACTAAGATAAAAATACACTTATTAGATCTTGAGTACTACACAAAAAAAATATGGGCAGCAAAAGTTCTCACTCACCTGATGCTTTCAATATTTTCAGAGCGAACTGTTTCCGCTGATCTTCCATTTCTTTTATTGTCGTGCCAAATACCATGTTTGGCATGATTGGGAAGGCCTCCATGACTTCATTTGCCATCTAAACAATGGCACAATATGTGATGTACATGTGAGCGATTGCAGATACTGTTAAACCAACTAAAATCAAAAATACAGAATTGATAAATATTAATTTGGGAAAAGCTTGGTCTTAGAGTAATATTAATCTCACCATGATTACCACCAACCCACAGCTGTTGCCATCTTGCTGCACTGGGTGTTAATTTGAGATATCTCCCAATTGGGACAGTAGATATGTCTGATTCCCAGGATAATGGAAGTCTGGATTGTCCTGAACACAGCTGCACCAGTCAATGCCGGGCATTATGAGGACAAACATAGATAAAGCACTTCAAACATGAAAGAAATGACCGATTTCTTTCAACATGAAAGAAATGACCGATTTCTTTAAACATTTAGGACTTTTAATTTGAGATATCTCCCAATTGGGACAGTAGATATGTCTGATTCCCAGGATAATGGAAGTCTGGATTGTCCTGAACACAGCTGCATCAGTCAATGCCGGGCATTATGAGGAAAAACGTATATAAAGCACTTCAAACATGAAAGAACACAGCTTGTCCTGAACACAGCTGCATCATTCATTTCCTGGAACTGTTGGGGAAATCTATATACAGGAATTTTTAAACATACAAAAGTCTGAGTTTTATTGAATTTTTTAACATACAAAAGTCTGAGTTTTATTTTTATAAACTCTTCCTTGATACAGTAAAACGTTTTAATGTTAGCATAATTTAAGCTAAATCTCAGAAACGATCTATAAAGATTCAAAATCAGTTAATTGTTTACTTGTATATGCTTGTGTATGATTTGTTGACATCTTATTTTGAAAAACGGATGTTGTTTCACGTAGTTCTTTCCGCTAACTTTGCAAAACCGGAAGTTGTGTCACGTGAATCCTTCCGCTAACTTTATCAAAACCCTCGCGCGCTCCCGATCGAATGCGTTTACCGTCAACATCAGTCTATAGGTGCACAGAAATTTAAGTGTCGGCTGAGTTGACCACGGAGATCCGAGTGTCGGCTGAGTTGACCGCAGTCGTTTACTGCATGTTTAATGTCTTCGTGTTTTCGGTCTGCTCTGTAACAAACAGAGGATGCATCCATAAGAATCCCTTGACCTTGGATGAGAGTAAAACGAGGAGTTCATGTCTCTTTGCTTCATGTATACATGACTTCACTAAATGAACAGTATGCCATTTGTAACACGGTCGTTTTTGTCAGAAGTCGTGTGGTTGATTAGACACACCCAGTCCAACGAAGTGTGAGAGCCGTGCAGAGTAATGAGCCCGTGTGGAGCAATAGAGGGTGTGGCTGTTTTACACGAGTGAACAGATAAGCTTGAACGAGTTTTCCTTGTAGAGTGCAGCAGGAGTCACAATCCTGAGCAGACTGCCATCTACTTTCACTCTGCTCGAACAATCCAGTTGCACACTTCTACTCCCTCTCTCCCTCCCTCTCTCTCCGTCGCTTGTGCATTCCTTCAGCAGTTTGAAGCAAGACCTTGAGGGGAAGCGGCTTCCAGCACAGAGGAGTCAGAACTCAAGAGGAAAAAGCTCAGGAGAAACTACAACGCGCAGCCATGAAGGACAAAGTGAGGAAAGGAGGAAGAAATCAGGCCAAGGCTGGTGAGGAGCCCCCGCGGTGTGTCGTTCATGCTCCTCTTTCTCTGTGTCGAGTTGTTCCTCTTTCCTCTTCCTCGTTTCTTCATCTGGTGCCTCCCCCGCTGGAGGGTTAGCACTGCCCTGCTGCTCTGGACATGGCTGGTGCTGTGCTTTTCTTTCGCCATCTTTTCAATCTGCTCCCCACTCTAAAGTGGTGAATGTATTCACACAGACGCGTGCTGTACATTCTCGTTTCTTTAATAAGGACCAAGAAGGCAACGATTAGCTCGTATTCACATCCCTGTGTGCAGCTGTTGATCCTGTTAAACACTTTCCATCTCTTTTCCAGCCACCTTATCTATCACTTAATGGTTTCTCCCTTTGCCATGTTATTAACTGGGCCTTTGAATTTCTGCTTCTCCCCCTTCACAAGACACACTTATTGAATTAAGGAGTGTGTTCTCGTCTTCAGGTGGGATTACTTGAGTCTTTAAATCTGTGGGCACATAATTTAACATGACTATATTCCGTAGAGAGAGGGAAGTCTTCAGCTTGTTTACGGCAGAAATCATTTTACATTCAGCCAGCGACCCTTTCCCCGATGGAGAACACACCCGGGACTCTCTATATGGGCCTTTGAATAATTTGATGTTGCATTTTTCTTAAATTATGTTCTATAAACTATTAAAGATTAACATATAATGTGTTATAATTTTTTTTAAATATCCTGATAATTTAAATGAATGAATCTGAAGACACCCTGGGAAAGTCCCATGGACCCCTGGGTGTCCTAGGACCCCACTTTAAGAATCACTAAGTGCCAAAGTAAACTCAACAGGGCTAAAAAAACAAAGGAACTGTTACTTGTAGTAAGACAGGAATCCCAGGAGGGAGGAGGAAGCTCTTTCCAGCCAATTGTGAACAGAGAAGCCATTTTCTGGGTGCTTTCCCCTGGTAAAGTAACCCCAGATTGACTATTACATCTAAAATGCTTCCACAGTCGATTGTAAATTGAACATTTTCATATTTCTTGCACTCTTGTTATCTTGTCTTATTTGTCTTGTCCAATGTGATGCCGCCCGCCAACACAAATTCCTTGGATGTCCAAAAGGCAATAAATGGTTCTGACTGGTGCTGGAAGTCGTTCCAGATTGACAGCCAGAGCCGGGGATTAACTGGAGAATGAATGACAATCCTCACAGATTAGTGCGAAATGAGTATTGCGTTCATGCCAAAGGTGTTCGATGTGTTCGTGCACACATCCATGAACGCAAGCGAGCTCTCCTGCCCGGCTTTAGGTTTGTTAGTTTAGCGTCTTCGCGCTCTGCCGTCTCCTCGTGTCAGCACTGGGTGTGGTGGGGCCATCACCCTGGGACGACGTGAAGGCCAGTAGGCGAATATAACAGGTTTACTCACATTGTGGGCTACGGCACACGCTGCAACCTGCCCTCCCTCTGCTTCTGCATGTGTGTAAAAAGGCAGACACACCCCACTTTCCCTTCCCCTTCCAGTTATTTGCATACATGAGCCTCAGGCACTCTCACACGCACAGACTATTCACTCCAGCTCAAGATTCTTAGAGAGATTAGCATTCCTGTTTGATTGTTAACAAGATGCTCTTCTAATGCCTTCACGCGCTCCTCTAGACGGCAGCGTAGCTGCTCGTCATCAGTGAGCTGGGAACTATCCCAACGTGAAATAAGCAGAAGGCGGAAAAACAAACTAAAGTATCTGCTTGTCCAGTGTGGTGCTTTCTGCGTGTCCTCAGTGAGTTGTGTTTCTCCTGCCAGCAGATGGAGTGAGCGCGGTTGGTGGACCGGACGCTGCGGGCGCCAAGCAACACGAGGACGCATCGTTCCCTGTGAAGATCCAGGGAGCAGGAATCGAGCCGTTTGAGCTGCAGGTACAGAGCCAGACTGCTGGTCCCTTTCGTTTCCCCGTCTTCACTCTATTCATTTATATGGAACCGTTCTCATCGGTGACAGGTGTGTTATTGCCAGGTTTATGATCTATATTTTGGCATTACTTGCCGTGTTAAACCACGTGTCTTTGTAGGTCCATGGATTTTGGCTTGTTCAAGATACAGTAATGACTCTGCTGTCGAGAGATGAGGTGTGTCCTCGTTCCAACATGTCGTTGGCGCTCGCCGGCACGGCCCTGGACCCCCTTGCAGAACTGCAAAGCCTCAAGGGGCTGAAACCGGGAGCCATCCTTCGCCTGGTGGAAGGTGGGTTTTTGGAAAGCCTTCTCTTTTAGTTCATCTTTACGGTCATGGAGTCTAGATTGTTATGCATGCTTTTCTTTAATAACTTAGATGTCAGTACTTATGCAAGTGTGTAATCATTTTAATAGGATAATTATGGTTTCAATAATTATCTAATAATACTCCATAAGTTGTTGTCAGGCCTTTTAATAATATAGTTGTATACTCTCTTACATGTATGTTCCTACTTATCTTGCGTCATTCACGGTTTAATTTTTAATTATAGATTATAGAATCACACCCATCAGCCATTCCATTTCACACACACACTGAAGTATCTCTCACCTCAATGGGAAGAGATGACTCACCTGGTCTGAGTCATCACAACAAGATTCACAGAGGCAGAGATAACACGTGTGTGCCAACTAATTCTGTTTCAGTTTCTCACCAGCGAGCTGTAACTGAAACAAACTGCTGCAGCCAACCTGTTGCTATGTGCAGTTTATCTCTCTCAGACTGGTGTATGCATATACATCATTGATGAATTGATACCCAAATGCAAAATATAACGCATTATTAATTTGAAGGTGATCATGACATCCTCGAGTCGAGTATCTGTCCTGTTTATTATGGCTGTTTAAAAAGAGCGTCCCCAGTTTCATGAAGGCCAGTACGATCTCTAACACAGCCGCGTGTCTTTCCAGAACCCTACACCGCGCTCTCAGCCAGACTCCATCTGGCTCGTGTGCTTGAGCTGCTGAGAGCCTCTGGACCTCAGGATGCTCTGAGAGAAGGACGGTCACCGAGCATCCTGGAGACCCTCACACAAACAGCAGGTACACGCACTGTCCACTGAGACAACAGGTCAAAGATACCACGCGCTCAAACTGAAGATCTCCCTTCATCACCTGCAGACTCCAGCTTACTGAATGGAAAGAGCTTGAAACGCTCTTCGAGCAACACAAAAACAGAAACAGCCAGCCAGGATGGAGCTCTCCATGAGAACCTCCTCCCTGGCTCCTCAGAGAGGCCCCTCGTGGCCCTGCTACCACAGAGCTCCCAACCAGAGGTATGTGATGACCTGGACTCCGGTTCCACACGAGGCCAGGCCTCGTCCACACCGACGCGCTGACCCTCTGTGACTGTATGTCCGTCTCATCAGGCCCCCGGCTCCCTGAGAGACTTGTCCCTCAGCTGTTGGAACCCGGCTCCAGGACACAGGAAGCTGCAGGGAGACTTCCTGTACATCACCGTGGTGACGATGGAGGGACGGCGGTGTGACATCACATCTTTTCCTAAAGGGTTCTTCCTCAATAGGTAAATATATTGAACGTATGCTAGAAAAGGTAGGAAAGGCCTCTTGTTTAAACGTATGAATATATAATTAGACGTTAACTACGCGAGTGTTTCAGTTTAATGATCAATTATCTTCTCTTCATCTCAGATCCACAGAAGAAGTGTTTGATCCTCGTCCTGCACAGTCTTCCCCAGTCTGTCACAGCTTCACCGACCTGCTCTGTCACATCAGCCCCGCCTTCAAACTAACGTTGACCACGCTCAAAAATAGGTGACGACCTCAATATTAAGGGAGCATGAATATTACAGTATTTTGCCAGATTCCAGAAGCAGTGGGGTTTCAAATTGAAATCATTAAATGATCCCAGTAACTGATAATATCAACATCTCCTCTTGTTAGGTCTCAGATACCTCCAGTAGAGCGGCTGCCCACTCCTTACCCCACCCTGAGCTGGCTCGGCCCTCCATGCAGCGCTCGCACTCATAAAAATACCTTTGGCCGACTTGGACTGGATGAACAGGCAGCCGCCCAGGTGATTCACTACACGGCGTCGTGGTTTGTTGATATTCATTGGCGCGCCGGTGGCCGTGATCTTTCGTGTGATATGTGTAACTATGTGTAACTATGTGTGATATGTGTGATATGTGTTTATGTGTAACTATGTGTGATATGTGTAACCATGTGTAACCATGTGTGATATGTGTGATATGTGTGATATGTGTGATGTGTAACTATGTGTGATATGTGTAACCATGTGTGATATGTGTGATATGTGTGATGTGTAACTATGTGTGATGTGTGTGATATGTGTGTAAATATGTGTGATATGTGTAACTATGTGTGATATGTGTGATATGTGTAACTATGTGTGATATGTGTGATATGTGTGATGTGTAACTATGTGTGATGTGTGTGATATGTGTGATGTGTGTAACTATGTGTGATATGTGTGATATGTGTAACTATGTGTGATATGTGTGATATGTGTGATATGTGTAACTATGTGTGATATGTGTGATATGTGTAACTATGTGTGATATGTGTGATGTGTGTAACTATGTGTGATATGTGTGATATGTGTAACTATGTGTGATATGTGTGATATGTGTAGGCTCCGGATTGGAATGAGGAGCTGCAAGCTGTGAGAGATCTTCCACAGCGCAGCCTGGAGGAGAGGCTGCAGAGGGACAAAGCTCTGCTCCAGGTAACCACGGCGATAGTTTCTCTTATAACAGGACTCTTATCGCCTGATTTCGACTTCTCCCCCTCTAATCTTCACACGTTTTTTTGTTGTTCAGGTTAACGGTGCATTTGTTCGGGCTGTGATGCAGGGGGCAGAAACGGTTGTCGATGGCTTTGTGGAGCCGGTGAATGGAAACGCTGACGACCCAGCGTTCATGTGGGGCGGCCTGTTCATGAGCCAAGGGGCAGCAAGCGCCGTCTTTGGAGGGGAAAGGGGTCGCCGGTGAGAGCAGAGCACATGTTCAGTGACCACTAAAGACATTGTTTATGTTGTTATGTGGCTGCACAGGATCGAAGGAGGTTTTGTCTTCGTTTACAGACTGACATGGAATTTCTCCCTGATTATCCAAATGTTTGCTTCTCTTCTCCTTTCAGGGCCGCTCAGAGGCTGGAGTTCAAAGGAGTACAAGCGTACAGTGACATCGAGCATTTGCAGGGGTTGCACACTCTACCGACAGCCGTCGTCGACTACAGAGGAGTGCGTCTGTCTGCTCAGGGTCTGGCCCCCGGGTTGGAGGGCTCAGATCCGGACCAGGCAGCTGCTCCCTCCTCAAGGTAGTGGAGCCATCAGTTAACAATCACGCCGTGAGGCCACCATTTTTGTGTTTTCAAGCTAATTGTCTTCCTTCTTTTGCACTCTAGAGGCTTGCTGTACGGGATAAATGCAGGACCCCAGGAGTCCCCCCAACGCAGACGGCTTCTCGAGCTCTTGGCTCAGGCGGCCAAATGTCTCTCTCTGCAGAGACATGTTCTGGTGGGGCCCAACGATCACAAAGTGCCACTGTTCACCTCGGTGGACGCTCAGGGACTGCTGGGCGCTGATGGGAGGTTCTACATACTGGACGTGTTCAGGAGCTTTCCGGCTGATGCCAACTTCTGCCCAGAGGCGGAGACAGAAGTCCAGACAGTCACTGAAGAAGAGGAGAGCAATAAAAGCTGTGCAGAGGACCAGGAGAAGAAGAGTTGTGTAAAAGAAGGTTGGCCTGAGAATTATCAGTCCGCCTCTGGGCTTCCAAGGAGCTTCCCTCACGGACTCTGTCGACTGAGGCCGGAGCTGGTGCAGGCCTTCGTCCAGCACAAGTGAGTTACCAGTAAAATAAAAACACTTTGAATTTGGAAGATTTTTTCCATCAAGTTGAAGTTTTGATTTTTGCTTTTTGCATTCAGGCATTCCCAGTTCACTCAGCATGTCAGGGAGACGTTGGACGAGAATGGAGGCTTTGAGGAATGTGCAACAGCTTGTAAGATGTGTTTTAGTAGATCACTGACTGAATGCATACCAGAATGAAAGTTAACACGCATAGAGAACGTTGTCCATCATATATTCTGTATTTACTTAAGTGTTCCTGTACCTGCAGGTGATTCTCGAGCCCCTGACGCAGTACGAGCTGCTTGTAAAGAAGTGGGCTCAGTCAGCGACATCATCTTTGAGATGCGCTTCAACCCGAGCGTCTTCTCTCCAGGTACCACGAGAAACGACACACACACTAACACACACAGTCGTATCTTTTGCTGGATCACAGTATGACACGCAGCCTGTGTTTGGTGTTTCAGAAGTATCCTTCCCTCCTGGGGAAAGTAAGTCAACAAAGTTGCAGGAGAGGTTACTGAGGGAAGCTGCTGCTTTCATCATCACACATCAGATACCAGCCTTTGTACGTGTTTACATACAGTCCTACAAGATGCACATGGAGAAACAACATGCAACCAACTCTACGTGTGTCTGTGTGTGTGTGTGTGCAGGTGGAGTTTTGCCTACAAAGCAATGAGGCGCCAATGGATGGAGAGTCTCTGAAACAGGCGCTACACCAAAGAGGCATCAATCTCAGATACCTGGGTCATGTAATCACGACCATCAGCCAATCGGAACAAAAGGAGCAACTGAGGCATATACTGGTGAGTTTGATTTTCAAAATGGTCAAACTTGATGAAATAATCTCTCTCATAACAACTTTGCTTTCTAACACTCTTCTCTTCTTCTCAACCAGAGATTGGTCATCGGGGAAATATTCACCCGTTCAACAAGAAGGGTGTTCAACAACTTCCTCCAGGTACTTCACACCATGCTGTCCAGCACATTCCTTTTCAGTCTTATGTTTGCACACCTCAAAGTAAGAGGCAGGTGTGTGAAAAGTCCCCGAGAGACTGAACTGAGTTGAACCGCAGCCTTCGGTTCTGTCTTTGCAGGGTGTGGACGTGCCGAGCCTCTCAGCTGCTGTCAGTCACTTCCTGTGCTGCCTCTTGGTCCCTCACTTCACACCAATCCCCGTGTTGGAGGAGACTAAGAAGAAGTCAAGGCGGCGTGGCCGAGTGGCCGGGGCCTCTGAAAGCACGCCCTGGAGCATGCTGGCAGGGGCCGAGCTGTGGAACCTGGTCTGCCAGGATGCAGCTGAAACGTATAACATCTCTGACAGCCTGGGGTGAGCACACAGCTTAGTTTTCTCTCTGTGGGTATTAGCTACCCAATGGCTCAGAGTCATTGCGAGAATAACTGGAATTTGTATTTGTAACAGCTCTAATCCGAACCACCTGGTGGAGCACTACGGCCTTCAGAAGCTCTCTCTGCTCAGAGAGTTCTGTTTAAAGACTGGAGTACAGGTAACTGACACTAATACATGTATAACGATGTGATGTACACTGAGAGGAAATTGATAAATCCCAGAGACGCTGTATAATTAAAGGGGAAAGTATGTTTGTTTGTTCACCAGTTGAGACTGAGAGACTACGTCCTTGACAACCAAAATAAAACTCCCATTGGTCCCGATGACATCCTCAACATCTTCCCTGTTGTCAAGCACATCCACATGCCAACTGTGGATGCTTCAAAAGCATACCGAGCTGCACAGAACTTCATTCAGAAGGGTGGGTCAAAGCAGCTGGCTCGTCATCATGATCCTGTCTCTGTAATCCTTGTGCTCAACTGGTGTCTTAGAACACAATGTCAATAAAAAGTGCACATTTATTGTGTGCTCCCCACCTGCAGGTCTGCTGGATCAAGCCCATGAACAGCTAAAAGAAGCAACCTACTTGTTTGGCAGGGTGTGTGACGACCTGCACATCGAGGCCTGTTATTGCCACAGCCTGTTGGCCAAGGTGGCCTACGTGCAGGGCAAGGCCGTTGAGGTAGGCTCGCTGCATCCACACAGAAACTAAGGGAACGGTCAAACTGCCTGGCTCCACTTCATGACGTAATGAAGTGATCGTAATCATTAATATACATGAAGCTGGCCCAGGAATTATTGCCATTGCTGTGACTTTCTGTGCTCTCAAGGCTCGCAGTGTCCAGCTGAAAGCCGTGGTCATCAGTGAGAGGGTGCTTGGCTTTGACCATCCCAACACTGTCCACCAATATGTGAGTACAGCGACACAAGGCACCGCTACTAGAGATAGAACTGTGAGATAGATGCATCCTAACTGTCCCCCTGGGTCCATGACAACACATTTGTGTTTGGGTTGTATGCCATATGTGATCATTCCGATGTTGTTGTCATGTGCAGGCCCTCTTGGGTGTGTATGTGTTTGCTGGAGGGGAGACGGCCCTGGCCCAGAAGTGTCTCCTCAGAGCTCGTCTGCTCATGCTAACGGTCCACGGAGAGGACCACCCCTACATCGCAACACTGGATGTAGGTTACAACAAGCACACAAAGGCTTCTCACAACACCTTTACAGACAACCTTTGAGACAATGGCAACCGTCTCATTGTTCTCTTGCAGAGCTGTCTTGGGTTGGTGCTGACTGGAGATCAGAGAGGGAAGTTCCTTCAGAACGCTCTCAGGCTCAACACCTCCTTCTTCGGCCCCTTACATCTGCACACCGCTCTCAAGTAAGACACTATATTGTGTATAAAAGGTAAGTTGATGTATTTTGTCCCTATTTCCTAACATTTCCTTGTGTGCAGTCAGCACCTGTTGGCCCAGTGGATGTGCAGCAAGGGAGACTACAGAAGTGCAATGAGCCATGAGAAAGAGTCCCTCGCTGCTTTCACCTCCATGGTCAGTATGTCGGCGTGTGAGAGTTGCAGAGAGGGAGGGATTGGGTTGTATGTGCACGTCATCTTACCATCATGTTGTCTCTCAGTTTGGAGTGGACCATCCTCAGTCGCTCTGCAGCAAAGAGTTTCTGTGCACGATAACCAAGCAAGCGGTGAAGGTGGAACGCTCGCTCCGACAGACGGGCGCTGACGGCGTGGAGCCGCCAGTGGAGGTTTGTCCAGGAGCTCACGTGGTCCCTGACACCAGGAACCTGTTTGGACCGTACAAAGTAAAGAAGTGTGTTCACGGTGTCCCTGTCCTCTCTGTCCTCAGTGTCTAACTCCCACTTCTGACAATATCCTGGAGCAAATTGCTCTGGTGACTGGGATCCGGAGCCTTACACACAGGTACATATAATTTAAATGTAGCTTGACCAATATTAGATGTTTTAAGATGGTACTGATAACCTAATCCTTAAAAATCCCATCATCTATATTGGTTAATAGCTATTTCATAATGCATAGGATTCATATATATATATGTGTGTGTATATTTGTTGTGACTTCATCATTGAAAATAAATGATATGATACAGTAGATATAATAACAACACGTTGAAAGGTTTACGGTCTGCACTTTCATTTTTGATACTTTTTGGTTCTCCATGTTGAAAACTATCCTTCCCAAAAAAGTAATTGTTAGTACAAATCGGACCTTTAAAATACTAAATGTGGCATAGATTTAAAATGTTGAAGACTTTTTTTTTTTAAATGTCCATCTGAATATTTCGTGCCTGTTACAAAAATGTAAGAAATGTGTTTAGTACAAGAAAATGAAAACTCTAGACAATCTCAAAGGTGCAGGTGTGTTGTTAAGAAAGAAGCCACTCATTAATTCTTTGTTTTCATAGAGATGGACTCCAGGAGTATAGGAAGAAACACAACGAACTAAAGGCAGCGGTGGCAAAGGAACTGGGATTCAATGTGACCAACAAGCTCGGGGCCTCAGAAACTGTGAACGGAGAAGAGAAAAGCTCAGATCTAGAAACAGGAAGCAGGAAGGAAGCCGAGGATGGAGGAAGCCCAGCGGCGGAGAAGCCCAGCGAGGGCCGACAGGAGCAGCCAGTGGAAGACACCTCGGTGAAGGGTGCTGCCACCGCTTCAGTTGATGCTCATGCAGTGGAGCCGCCTGAAGTGAAAGGGCATGAGGAGAAAACCGATGCAGAAGACAGGGACAGAGCGGCTTCAGATACGGAGGTCAAGATAGTGAATGTGGAGTCAGAGGTCAGGGCGGCAGGACAGACAGCTGAGAGCAGCGCCACAGAGAACGGAGAGATGAAACCTGAGATGAAATGCGTGTCCGATGAGGTTAACGGTGACTGCGACGTCCCCGAAAGCCCGTCAAACCCGAAGAGTAAACGAACCTGGGCGGATGTTGTTTCAAAAGCCAATGGAGGGGGGGGCGTAGACACAGCGGTCAGCAAAGATGAAGTCACTGCCAATGGAACCGCTCAAAAGTGAGAATAGAAACAGGAGAACTAGTGTTGTTGTCAAGCTTTTCCAAGTAACTGCTGAAAGATTAAAAAAACTCTTCCAGGATCTTTGATGCATTTTGATCGAATTTATATGAAGCTGGCAACAGAAAGGGAGAGTTTAGTATTCCTTTAGGAGATGTTGGTGCTGGGAGAGGGCTGTACTGCTGCGTGCTGGGGTTTTCAACAATAAACTTTTTATCTGGTTTAAAAGTGACGTTGCTCTTTGAGGGTACATCCACCAAAGTGAAAAGATAGATGTAAACGTGATGTGTTGTAGCGTGACGCTATCAAACAAGTGATGTGCCCAGAACTCCTCAACGGCAGATTCATCTACATTTAAATGGATGTAAGAATCATATTAGACTTAATAAGATGTTACTCGACTCCGGTTGTAAAATCATCAATCAGGAGATTTATTCTTGCAAGAAGAAGCTGTTTCACTATTACAACAAATTACTTTACAGATTGCACTTCCAAGTCTGCTCTGCTCTCACAATGAGAGGCGTCCTGATATACGGAGGTAGTGCAGACTTATGAACCAGGAGCCCTCGGGACTCAAACTGTACATTCTGCTCAGAGATGAAACTCTACCCAGTTATCTCGTCAACGGACGTTTTATTTGTCATGATGCCCTATGACATTTTTTTTTAAGTGGTTGTCAAACCATCTACACACACGTTAAATCAAGAAAATGTGAATTATACATGCGTGCATATCAATGAGAATGCATTCCTGACAAAGAGAAAAAGTTACAAAAATTAAGGGAAATTAATCTTTACATGTTTCTTCAGCCGGTCCTTACAAACTGAGAACTCTCCGGCTGACGTCCATTTCCCTCCAAACAGAGGAGACATAATAAGCCTCCAGTAATGTTATCACATAGTACCATATGAAGGCATAAAACTTATAATCCTGTTATTTTTTTCATCTCACATTTTTTTCGAGCTCCCTGCTGCCTCTGTTTCATTATGAACGTTTCAACACAGACAAAGTGTTGGATATCCAGAGATGTACCAGCAGGTATGAGCAACAGGCTGACCGGGCACTTCACCACTGGGCCAGAACATTTGGTTTATATTTGTTGTCCCACCGGCTCATAACAAGATCGGTCTTCTTGTTTAACGCTAGCTGATCCAATGACATCCTTTAAAACCTGCCTCTTTGGGCTCAGTGGTTAAATAAAACATTCTGTCTACAAAAGTTTACCGAGTGTGCCAGAGCAAACACAGGACAGGCGCAGCTGAACGACGGGCCTTCAGGCAGAACCAGTTCTGGATGCTCAACAGTCCCTTTTAATTCCAAATAAGGCCTTAAAACAAACTACCAGGATAGTATCGCAAGATTCAATCCTCAATTTAGAGAAGGACTAATTTATTTAGAAAGAAATGCTGATAAAGTAGAAAACATGAAGTAACATGTCCATTTCCTGTATCAGCCATGTGTTTCCCTCTGGATTATCTCCAGATCAGAGCAGTGTTGGTACTGTGGTTCAGGCGGCTCTGCCCAGGTGCATTGTGGGAGTCTTTGAAGGCTGGCGGTGGGAAAGGTGATGACTGCAGTGTCACTGAAGACGTCAACCAGACGGGACGGACAGGGCAGCCGTCGCTCCTCACACACGGACACGGCCTGCGTGATGTAGCTGTAGTCCCGCCTGAACTCTCTCTCTACAGTTCTGCTGGGGCGACAGACAGAAAACATCACCTCCGCCCTCCTCCACTTTATTCAACATCATCTCCATCATTCATGTCTTACACCCACCTGTCCATCATGCCATTGAAGCTGTTTCCAATGATTTTCATCAGAGGAAGATGCTGCACACTCCAATTCTTCCACAGAAGGTTGTTGTACAGGGCTTTCCCACAATGCATCAGGTAAAAGAGTGTGGGCTTCGTCACCAGACACTTCCCCTCCTGCAGATACAGTGAGAGAGAGCATATGTCCCACCTGACGCACATCCAGTAAACTATGAAAGTCAACTAGCGGCGACCTGCAGCTTGCATGAGATAAGTCAGGTTCTTTATGTTGTAAGTTAATCCACCTGGCAGGGCTGCTGAGGGTTTGCAAACACACAACAGCATTTGCACGATTCATTTGTTCTCCATGCAGTAACTGTTTACTTTTTTTTTTTTTTTTAACGTGTTGCCAACAACTGACCTCATTCTCTGTGAGGACAGTCAGACCCAGCTCTCTCAAAACATCCATCTCTCCAGATGAGAACGCAGGATCATAAACAGAGCAGTCCTTCGGTGGAATCTGAGGGGGGGGGGGGGCACGGGTCAGAAAAGGATCTCATGGAGACGGTTTCTTATCTGGTTGAATACAAATATCCTCGAACCTGTCCTGCGTCCAGCAGCAGCAGCAACATGGCGAGCTGGAAGCGAGCCGACACACAGGAGGAGAAGGAGCCGAGGCCGTAACACACGCACTGCGGCTGCGCACACCGGCTGCTGCCCAGCTGGTCTGCGGGGCCCTCAGCGCCCGTGTCCTCTGGAGGGGTTGATGAGGCTGAGGATCCTGCCTCTGAACACAAGAGGACTGAAAGAGTCACTCAACGAGCCCACAAACGAACATCGATTACCTTCGCATTGAAAATGCGGAAGGTTATGTTTTGATCGCCGTGTATTTATTTATTCATTTGTATGCGCGTTACTCGCATAACTCAAAAATCATTAAACCGAATCGCATGTAATTTGGTGGGATGATTGGTTATTATCAGGGGACCATTTGATTAGATTTTGGAATCGATCGGGTCAAAGGTCAAGAAAAGGTCAACATCTTCTTTTTACCATAGCACGGTCAATTTCTATCCAATTAGCATGCAACTAATGCCAACATGTTCATAATTCAATGCCCAATATTGTGATATGCGACGGTATGCGCTCTACCGAGTGCCCGTTCTAGTTGTATATGTAATCTTATGTTTTTAGGTTTGTTCTTAACATCATTGGGACTACAGATGAAAAATAGCCCCCTGGCTAACTCTGGCACATTTACTGAAATGTTTTTATTAATGTGCACTGTCCCTTTTTTTTTTTAAACACAAATATGTCTTCATAACGCCACTTCTCCAGCGCACTCACTTTTCCACTCATGCCAAATGTCGTCGCATCTCAGCTCAGACCTGGTGGTAGGATGAGCAGAATGACTGAACATGAAACACGACTCATTCTCCAGGAGACTGCTGCATGGTTTAGACTTCTTACACCGTGTCGCGGACTCGTTTCACACTTTTCCCGATATCCAGCTGCTCCCGGCTGCGTGTCGAGGGCACCTGGAGGGATTTGGATTTCCGCGCTGCACCTTTTCGTCTCCGGGCCACCTGCCACTCCTCTCCGGGGTCCGACATGAGAGCTACTTCACAGTCGCCTCGTGTAAGCACAAGCAGACATGTGGCAAAATACAAATATCGTACCGACACATTTTTTTATAAGTGCAACCATGTGTTGCCGAGTCTGAGGAAAGTGGGACTGTTTTGAGTGTAACACGCGCAGATCCGTTTCCGGTGTCATGCCACATTTTGTAACCCCGTGTTGTACAATTACCTGTAAATTGTAGTCAATAAACGGACTGCAGATCACAGGCGAGTAGTGACGTGGGGAGTTATAATGAGTGAGTTGTGTTAAAGAAACATATTTACCCGTATGAATCATTTGACACAGAGTAGCGCCACCTGCTGGCCAACCCGTCGGTACTGCATGTGTCTGTGATCATATGGTCTGTGGATTAAGAAATTTAGACTACTAGAGAAGGTTTTCCTGCATTAACTCGTAGAATCAGTGGACATTTGGGGTTCAGCCTGACTAACACGGGCACATGCTTGAATTTAAACTGATGTGCTTTTAAAACTTGGTTTTGCCACCTGCCATGAATCAAAAAAACAAACAGAATGTAATTCTTTTGTAAATGGTTTTGTTCCGTGAGATTGAGGTATATTTACGCCTACATTTACTAACATGTGCCAGTGATGAGGACAACTACAGGGATCTCTTTATTTTTTTTAGAAAGATCCAGTAGCCTATATATTGTAAAATAAAGCTATTTTTGTCTTGTCGTGATTATTGAAAACGCACAGGTAAAGCCGTGGTGTAATACACAGTGGTACCGTAGGGGGGCAGGAATGAGTTTATACGTTAGTTTGAGATTCTCCATTATCAGAGAAGAAGAAGAATCGCAGCCGCGAAGACCTTCCTGGTATAAACAGGGGACGACGTTTGGTGCAACACCGGAAGTTACGTCATTAACCGGATGTGCTTGTGTTGTCGTAAAACATGGTGTGAAACGAATAAGACAGTTTAACTTTCATTACTACCACAGAGGAATTCACGTAAAGCGGATTTCCGGATAACGAACGTTTCAGGTGAGTTGTAGAAAAGCTTGTTTTCATTATTCACAACACTCGAGGAGGTAAAGCGAGCCGTTTCACTGCGTCAGCTAACGCGGGCTAGTGGAGAGTGTGTGGGCTTCACGTTGTGTTCCCTCCACAGAGGAAGATCTCTAGATCTATGGGACGTTAGTTGTTCAGGAATGTTAACGAACGTGAATAGTGTTTCATAACTAGCTAGCTATTTGAGTTTATGCTGTTTGCATCTTTCTTTGAGTTCAAATACGAGCTAAAGTGGTGTTGACTTTATTTATGTGCCAGTTATAATGACCACGTGACTACAGCTAACGTTATAAATAAAACTTAAAAAATAAACCTAATTCACAGGATGAGAAAATCAAGTAACCTCAACTTGTAGACGTTTTTGTGAGCTGTCAGCTACCCTTCGTGGCTTTCATCAGGACTTGACCATCTTGGTACTTTGTTTAGAGTGTCCAGAGATGTCCATGTCCCATCTTTATGGGAGGAGAGAGGAGGAAGAGGAAGGTGTTGAGGTGGAGAGCTTTGAGGTGACAGACTGGGACCTGGCCAACGAGTTCAATCCAGAGCGTCGCAGACACAGGCAGACCAAGGACCAGGCAACCTACGGCATCTGGGCTGACAAGGACTCAGACGAGGACGAGAGGCCGAGCTTCGGAGGCAAGAAGTAAGGCATGGGTTTATTTTTGTTGCTGCCCCAATGATTCAATTCAATTCAGTTTATTTGTATAGCCCAATTTCACAAATTACAAATTTGTCTCAGAGTGCTTTACAATCTGTACACATAGACATCCCTGCCCCAAAACCTCACATCGGATCAGGAAAAACTCCCAAATAACCCTTCAGGGGGGAAAAAAGGGAAGAAACCTTCAATGATCGTGTTGTTGTACTTTAATCTGCACCCAACCATAACCGTGATCCCAAAGCGTTATCTCTGCTACATCTAACCTAAACCCTAACCCGAATGGGGGAAACATAAATATAACTCAGGGAAAATATCAACATGAACACCAACTCCTGTATTTATAAACACATTATTATTATCTTCTAGATCTAAAGATTACACTGCTCCAGTAAACTTTGTGAGTGCTGGTCTGCGTAAGGCTGCGGCTGAGGAGAAACGGCAACAGGAAAAAGAAGAAGGAGGCTCTGATGACTCTGAGGACGATGGTCCTTCAGCACCTCCCCCTCCTCGCAGCACTGCACCCCAACATCTCCAGATGGTAAATTGTGTTGTGTTTTACATTATTTGATCAGTGCAGTGTATTCTGTCACAGTATGTTGTAAAAAACAAAATATTTTTATTTATATATTTATATTTAATTTTTTTCTAGGGTACTTTCCGGGGTAGCCAGTCCCAGAGGTTTGCAGGTGGCATCCAGTCTGGTAAAGGCATCGGTAACTGGGAGAAGCACACAAAGGGAATTGGACAAAAACTTTTGCAGAAAATGGGCTACCAACCCGGCAAAGGCCTGGGCAAGAACGCTCAAGGTGGGTCTGAGGAGATTTTCGAAAAAGTATTTTTACAGGATTTTCACACTAGAGTTGATATACTCTAACTTCACACCATTTTGTTAATCCAGGTATTATAAACCCCATTGAGGCAAAGCTTCGTAAAGGCAAGGGAGCAGTGGGTGCTTATGGCAACGAGCGAACGCAGCAGAGTCTTCAGGACTTTCCTGTGGTTGATTCAGAGGAAGAGGAGGAAAAGGTAAAACATGTTGTCTGAGAACAACTCCTCTTTTTCCAGCTACCCTCTTTCAGACAAAATGACGAGTGATATTGTAGTCATTTAACATTATTTTGACATTATTCTCAATGTGTAGGAGTTTCAAAAGGAGCTAGGCCAGTGGCGAAAGGATCCTGCAGGGTCTGTAGGAAAGAAGAAACCCAAGTACTCCTACAGAACTGTAGATGAGCTGAAGGCTAAAGGCAAGCTGGCCGGGCGCAGCACAGTGGCGTCAGCTGGAGAGCTGGCACAGGTCAAGGTATGTTTGCAAAGTGTTTTATTAGCACTCCTTTACATCTGTCTCAATAATAATATTAGTAAAACGCATGAGGGTCTTATATTAATTGTGCTTTTACGCTTAGTACTAGCCCCTGTGGATGATATCAAAATATGAATGTAAGAATATGGTCGGCTGCCATTTTTGTTTCTTAATCTAATTTTTCCTCGTAACTGTTTCTATCTTCAGGTAATCGATATGACAGGAAGGGAACAAAAGGTTTATTACAGTTACAGTCAGATGTCCAACAAGCACAGTGTTCCAGACGAAGGTCCACCGAGCTTGTCCACTCAGGATCAGAAGGGATCTGGCTTTGCTCTCCCTGAACTGGAACATAACCTGCAGCTCCTGATCGACCTCACAGAACAGGACATATTACAGGTATGAAGGAACCAAAACTCTGTACCACTCTGCTGCAGCGTCTTCTTCCACAGACTGACACGCTGTCTCGTTTGCCATCTTGTAGTCCACCAGACGTCTGCAGCATGAAAAGGATGTCGTTGTGTCTCTGAGCCACGAGTCACGAGCGCTTCAGAGCAGACTGGAGCTAGAGAAAGATGCCATTCAGAGAATTGATGCGGTCCTGGCATTGGTGCAGCGTTTTCCTTCTGGGGAGATGGCGCCTGGGGAGGCTCCCACCCTGCAGGTGCATATGCTGTGAACACACAAAGACAAACCACGACAGTCATACGGCTGTTTCAGTTGGTTAGACCTCGCTCTGTTGTTACATCCATATCGGTGATTGTTTTGGTGCTTTCCTTCTCTCTTTTCAGGAGTGCGCCCAGATCTTTGAGACTTTACAAACAGACTATTATGAAGAATACAAGATGATGGGATTGGCAGACTTAGCTGTCGCTGTTGTTCAACCATTACTCAAGGAGAAACTTCGCTCTTGGGACCCGCTGAAGGTATGCTTTAGTAACGTTATACTTAAGCTTATCATTGATAAGCTACCACTCTTCATACTGTTCTTTCATTATTTCAGGACAGCTCTTATTGTCTGGAAGACATCGGTCAGTGGAGAGCAATCCTCGAATCTAGAGACCTCCATAGCAGTGCCCCAGATTCAAACATGGACCCTTACCACAGGTCATTTTAAACACGCAAACAAAGCTGTGCTCACACATTTACACACATTATTTATACTAGCAAGGTGTTAAAGCTTATTTTTGTATGCTTGGGACATGTGTGTCCTGTCTTTGTCGGTCCAGACTGTTGTGGGAAGTGTGGATTCCAGTGATGCGGCCCTGTATGACCGGCTGGCAGCCTCGTATCGTGGGGCCAATGGTGGACTGCGTGGAAGTGTGGGCCCCTCTTCTCCCCCTGTGGATCCTGGAATACCTGATGGAGCAGTTGATCTTACCCCGGCTACAGCGAGAGGCAAGACGCACTTAATGACATGTAGACAACCTCCTGTGTTTTGGATCATTGTATATTTGTGGATAATCTGATTCTACATAGCGATGTGTTTTCATTCATTCCTGTGTCCTGTGTGATAGGTGGATAACTGGAACCCTTTAACGGACACAGTCCCCATCCACTCCTGGATCCACCCTTGGCTGCCTCTGCTCCAAGCACGTCTCGAGCCTCTTTACCCACCGATCAGGAGCAAACTATCCAATGCCTTGCAGCGATGGCATCCCAGTGACACTTCAGCCCGCCTCATCCTGCAGCCTTGGAAAGATGTGTTCACACCAGGTGCATGGGAGGCTTTCATGGTGAAAAATATCATCCCCAAACTCGGTATGTTTTTATCAGCCTTAAATATAGCAAGGAAGTAGAATACAATGTATTTTCCCTGCAGTTTTTTTGTTTTGCCAACGGTTTCTCTTCATGCGACTGCTTCTGTGCCCGTCCTCAGCTCTGTGTCTGGAGGAGCTGGTTATTAACCCTCACCAGCAGCAGATGGAGCCATTTAACTGGGTGATGGACTGGGAGGGCATGCTGTCCCCCTCCAGCCTCGTGTCCCTGCTGGACAAGAACTTCTTTACAAAGTGGTTGCAGGTCAGTTAATACACTTCTACAGAACAGTAAATAACATGCACTTTAACTGCATTTAATTATTGTTTAAATTAAATTGTATGAAATGTTTTGTTTTTTAAATTTTTGTTATATGTTTGGGTTATTTTAGGTCCTGTGTTCATGGTTGAGCAACAGTCCTAACTATGAGGAAATCACTAAATGGTACCTGGGCTGGAAAAGTATGTTTAGTGACAGCTTGTTGTCGCAGCCGCTCGTCAAAGAGAAATTCAACGAAGCTCTGGACATAATGAACCGCGCAGTGTCTTCGGGCATGGGTTGGTATTAATACACAGTCTCAGAAAATGAACATATAAAACCAATTGAACAACATTCCTCTTTTAAAATGATGATAATACTGCCATTTATTCCTCCACTGCAACATAATATACTACAGCACTCTTTATTTTTCTTATCCACAGGTGGATACATGCAACCTGGTGCACGGGAGAATATTGCCTATCTAACACAAACCGAGAGACGGAAGGACTTCCAGTACGAAGCGATGCAGGAGCGCAGAGATGCCGAGAGCGTGGCTCACAGAGGAGTCAGTGCTGGTGTGCCGACTAACTTTAAAGATCTTATCCAGACCAAGGCAGAGGAGAACAACATTGTCTTCATGCCCTTGGTAGCCAAACGGCACGAGGGAAAACAACTGTACACGTTTGGGCGTATCGTCATCTACATAGACAGAGGGGTTGTGTTTGTGCAAGGAGAGAAGACTTGGGTGCCCACGTCTTTGCAGAGTCTGATCGATATGGCCAAGTGAGGGTGGACTGACTGATTCTTGGTCCTGCAAAGGGTTAAACTGCATTGTTAGAGCAAACATTTGCCTCTTTTAAGTTTCTTCAGTATGCAAATCCTTGTCAGATGTGTCTTTGTACTCTCTTAACGTGTCACTAGAACTGTGAATATATACATTTAGAATGTATCTGGTCTGTTTTGTTTTTGTTTTAAGCAGATGTAAAATGTTCAAGCAGTGAACTATATGTTATGGTTCATATGGGATGTACATGTATGTAATATTAAGTGGTTTTAAGAAGGTTTTGCATTCAACACAGTTAAGGCACTTCCCTCTATCTACACTACTTTACAAAAATGTTTTTATAATTGTATGTACCTTTTAATAAATGTTCATCATTGGTGGATCTTCAACAGGACTACGGTAATTATTATTATTGTTTTAGGAGTGCAGTTTATTGTAATGAGTTGCAGTACAGGACATGGGGTGACAGAGCCTTCTCCATTTCTGCCCCCTCCCTCTGGAACTCTCCCCAAAATCATCCGAGACTGCACCGAACTTTCATCGTTTAAATCACAAATCAAAACCCACCTGTTCAAAACTGCTTTTAATGTGTGATTGTGTGCTCTGTACGTTCTTATTTGCTTTTATCGTTTGTTTTTAGTGCATAGCGTTTAGGATTTTTTTTATTGTGTTGTAAAGCGTCTTTGAGTACTATGAAAAGCGCTATAGATATTTTATTTATTATGTTCTCTAAAGTAGGTGGAAGCTGCTGCTACTTTTTTCTCGCCACTAGGACCTTTTTGTCATAGCAGGGCTTCCGTACCTCCTCGGCTACTTGCGCTTCAACCTCGTATCTCACGGTAGTTTATGTCATTTGCGCACGAGTCATTTTTAAAAGCAGACGTATTTTTTCAACAAGGAGGTATGTGACTTGATACACATTACACCACACATTCAATACATGGATATGTATCTATGCACCGCTGCCTTTGTGAGCCGACACGCTAACAACTGTTAGCCAAGCAGCTAACGTTAGTCAGTTGTTGCGGAGCTAACGTTAGCTAGCATGCTAATAGAGAAACAGCGGGCACGTTCCGTGTCTGAGGCTAGAAACGGTTTATTTATTCTCCTTTGTGTTCACGGTCTTCATTCAGACATGTCGGACGTCCTGAAGAAGCGGAAGTCGAAGGTTATCCGAAGTGAAGGAGGAACCCCGGAGATGAAGCGAGGTCGAGCAGAGGGAGAGCCACAGGTAACGAGGGTCACCGGGGCAACGGGAACAGGTAACGAGGGTCACCGGGGCAACGGGTACAGGTAACGAGGGTCACCGGGGCAACGGGTTCAGGTAACGAGGGTCACCGGGGCAACGGGTACAGGTAACGAGGGTCACCGGGGCAACGGGTTCAGGTAACGAGGGTCACCGGGGCAACGGGTACAGGTAACGAGGGTCACCGGGGCAACGGGTTCAGGTAACGAGGGTCACCGGGGCAACGGGTACAGGTAACGAGGGTCACCGGGGCAACAGGTTCAGGTAACGAGGGTCACCGGGCAACGGGTACAGGTAACGAGGGTCACCGGGCAACGGGTTCAGGTAACGAGGGTCACCGGGGCAACGGGTACAGGTAACGAGGGTCACCGGGGCAACGGGTACAGGTAACGAGGGTCACCGGGGCAACGGGTACAGGTAACGAGGGTCACCGGGGCAACGGGTTCAGGTAACGAGACTGGATCTGTTTTTGTTATTTGGAGGAAGGTGTTCATGTGATTTTGAGTTTAGTTTATTTCGATCAGCAAAATATACAAATCAGAATTCAACAAAAGAAGAAAGTGGCTGACCGAAAGGGTCAGACTGAACTATCTAGCTGATAAGAGCCCTAGCCTATGATTTCTCAAACAAAACTTATTTCAAAGAACCATATATATACACATACATATACACATACATGCATACATGCATGCGTATTTATATATACACATGCACATATATATATATACATATTTCCACATGCATACATACACATAGATAAAACAAACAAAACAAACATCCAGAAATTCTAGAACGTGTCCCCATTAGCTGTTACTTATTATGCTTCATCGATGCGTCTATAAACGTCTATACTTCTCATGTCATGTCTTTAATTTTTTTCTTGAATATCACCAGATTTTTACTTTCTTTGATGTCATCAGTTAAAATATTCCACTGTTTCACCCCACAGACAGATTTGAAATGCAGAATTGTTGTTGATGAATTAAATCTGGTTGTATGTACCTCGATTAATAATCACTAACTAATCGGTTACCAATCAAATAATATACAAATATGACTTATCAATGTTGAGGTTTACATTAAGCTTGGAGTCTGGGGCCTCACTTAACTCACGAGTTGTGATGAACTTTCACCCACAGCACCAGGAAGACTGAGGTCAAGTTGAAGTGGTGCGATCAACTGTATATTGATGTAGTTTAATTTGTTATTTTTCAATTGTCTAGGATGTGCGTGTGTACAGTGAGGAGGTGGAGCTGGATGCCAGGGACCCTGAGCAGGACTTCCTGCAGTACAAAGAGTCCTGTGAAGGTCTGGCCACGCTTATGAGTGAGATCCAGGAGCTGAAAGCCAACGGAGCCAAAGACGGTGTAAGAATCAAACCTTTAAGATCAACACGCACATCCAAATGACTCATTGTACTCTGATGTCAGTCAGTTTTTGTCAGACTAGTTACACATCAAGGTCATGTGCTGGCTTTTTACAGTTTGTGGTAATGATAAATGAAATGCATCACAACATTGTATATTTGATTCTGTGTCTACACCTCAATGATGAAGTCTAACTCGTGTTTGCCTGTCCTCAGTGTACGGAGGTGGAGCAGAGACGTATGCAGAGCTGCATCCACTTCATGAATCTGAAAAAGCTCAATCGTCTGGCTCACATGCGACTGAAGAGAGGCAGAGACCAGACGCACGAGGTAACTCCCACACAACTTTCAAAGGCTTTCCAACTTCTCTAAGATATTAAAGGAAATGCCAGCCGTGATTAAGTTCACTCCATTTCCTACATTTACCTTTGTGCTGATGTGGAAAGGCAAGTTGAACACCAAGAACGGTGTTTCTACTTTTAATGCCTAACTCCAGTAATTCAATTCAATTTAATTCAGTTTATTTGTACAGCCCATTTTCACAAATTATAAATTCCCCTCAGAGGGTTTTACAATCTGTACACATAGACATCCCTGACCTTTGACCTCACATCGGATCAGGAACAACTCCCAAACAACCCTTCAGGGTAAAAGGTCAGAACCCTTGAGGAGAGAACAGAGGAGGATCCCTCTCCAGGATGGACAGGTGTCATAGATGTCATGTGATCAGAAGGAATCATTACACACTAATTAAAACACAGGAACAACACAATGAAGATGACAGAGTGGATGAAGAGTTGGTAGTCGGCATATTCCACCATCCAGACCTCCACCATCCATCAGGCAGGTGGAGGTAGAGAGGAGGAGTGGGCGGAGTCTCAGCAGTAGCTGCCAGCAGATAAAACCTATCCACCCTCGAGTTTGTTTTCATTTTCACTTCATTAATCTATTTTCTCATCCTGCTTATTGATCCTTGTTCTTATTGAGTCATGGTTCTGATTATTGGCTTATTGTTTGGCATGTATTTATTTTCAGGGTCACTGGGTTTGTGTTTGTAAACTAACTAAACACCTTTTTCCCCTTCAGGCGAAGCAGAGGGTGGATGTGCTGCACCTTCAGTTACAGAACCTGCTGTATGAAGTTATGCATCTTCAGAAGGAGATCAGCAAGTGTCTAGAGTTCAAGTGAGTACACAAAATATATCCTTCGACTTAAAGTCAAGCAAAATTACTACCCATGAAAATAAGCTGAGGTTTACACATTTTTAAAAACAACAAATATTTAAGAAGTAGTGAACCATACCTTTCCCTGATCCAGGTCTAAGCATGAGGAGATCGACTTGGTGCCTGAGGAAGAGTTTTACCAAGAGGCGCCGCAGGACATCTCCAGGCCTCAGCTCACAAAAAATGATCCTCACCAACTCACACTGGCACGACTGGACTGGGAGCTTGAGCAACGGAAGAGGTATGCATGCTCAAAACATCAGCAGCATGCTGCGGTGGGAAAAAACAACAGATTTAATATTTAGAATATAGCAGCGGTTCAAAGTTTGTGCTTCAATACAGGTTGGCAGTGAAATACAAAGAGTCCCAGACTACAAAGGAGAAGATCCAGAAGAGCATCGAGGTGAAGAAGGAGCATCTGACGAGCCTGCAGCCGGGACTCAACGCCATCATGCAGGTAGGAGATGTCATGGAGCACACATGTTTGAGCCAGATTACAGGTTTTGATGGGACCACCATCACTCCCTCTTTGATGCAGTAGCAGCAGCTTGGAGTATTGATTTTGAAAGTGTTTTAAAAATGTATTGTTCATTGATTATTTATGCCTAAACATCAGTGGCGGAGAAAAGGACATTGAGTAGGCTGCTGACCATCTTGGACAACGACCACCACCCACCACACAGTCCTCTTCACGGACAGAGGAGCATCTTCAGTGGCCGACTCCTGTCACTGTCATGCTCATCGGACAGGCGGAGGAAGGCCTTTGTCCCCAGGGCAATACAACTTTACAACGCCACGCAGAGGGGGAGGGGGAGGGACTTCTCTGCATGAGTCTACCTCAGTCTCCCCTCCTCAGCTCTTTATTTTTCCATCCCACTGTCCATCTTTTTACTCTTTTTACTGGCTATACTAGCCCATTGCACAGACTGTACTATTTATATCACTTTATTACATTACATTACATGTCATTTGGCTGACGCTTTTATCCAAAGCGACTTACAATACTGTTACATTCATTCACCGTAGACACAGCTACAGGGAGCAACTCAGGGTTAAGTGTCTTGCTCAAGGACACATCGACTAGGGCGGGGATTGAACCTCCAACCCCCTGATTGAAAGATGGACCTGCTACCCACTCACCCATAGTCATTTGCACACTGTAATATCTGTATAATATCTGTATACACCCTACTCCCTGTGGACATGTTCTCCCTATGTGTATTGTTTTTCTACTGTGATTTGTGTATGTATGTTTGTGAGTTAAGTTAAGTGTATAAACTACTGGATGACCTAAATTTCCCTCGGGATTAATAAAGTATCCATCTATCTATCATCTATGATATTGTCTGCTTTATTTCTTTCTTCATTCAGGTCTTAACCACTTTAACACCAATGGACCTCGCTTCCGGAGCCTTGAATGACGATATGATTTCTGCACTCTGTCCCAGGCCTCCATCCCAGTGCAGGAGTACCTGTCCATGCCTTTAGAACAGGCTCAGATTCGAACAGAGGTTGCCCGCCACCTGCCTCCACCTCTCTATGTCCTGTTTGTTCAAGCCAATGCTTATGGCCAGGCCTGTGGTAAGGAGTCAATCGAGGAGGGTCAAGTAGAGTTTCTTCATGAGATATAAGCCCTGATTGTCAAGATTTATTTGTGTTTCCATGTCAGACAAGAACCTGTGTATCTCAATAAGCGGCGATGTGGATGAGGCCAAGGCCCTGTCCAAACCTCCAGAGGATTCCCAGGGTACAAACACTACTTTACACGCACACACTTGGCTTTGATGTGCAGTTTATCTTCGGTTTTACTCGATGCTCAATGCTTCATATTTCACGATTGAAATGATTTGTGAGCGATTCGTCTCTAACATCTCCAATCTTGTCCTGATTTCCTCCAGATGATGAGAGTGACTCCGATGCAGAGGAGGAGCAGGAGAAAACGGTGAGGCTTCACTCCCAACACACACAGAACAAATACTAATTAGTACCCTCGGGTCAGTGAGTTTAACGATTTATTATTTAACCCGTCTTTGCAACGGAAGCACACGTTGTCCCAGCTGTCACGCGTTGTGGTCTGGCGGGTTGGCGAGTGGCCGCTATCGACTGCTTCCTGCTTCCCGATGAGTGCCAGCAGGGGGATTTGGGGAAATATTCGCCAAGAATGGCGAGATGACTGTAACCTGAGCACACCTGAGAACTGCACACTCAGCACCAGTGCTGTCGGTTGGGATGTTTCTCTCGTGAAGTAAATGTGTCGTTTGAATATGATGTTTTGTTGTCTGGTGTATATCCGCATATGACGGCAAGGATGAGATTGGCTTTACTGTGCACCTCAGTGGAAATGTGTCTTTAGCTCCTCCCATTAACGAGGTACATCCACGTCACATGACACCACACATCATTTAAAACGTACACAATAGTGCAAACGGGCAGTTAGCAGCAAATGTGATCTATAAACAATAGAAGAGAGCAAGAGACCTTCCAGCCCTTCATTTTAACGGTTGCCTCATTGTATCCATAACAATAGAAGTCAATATCGTGTTACACTACATGTCATTTAGCTGACGCTTTTATCCAAAGCGACTTATACTCCTGTTAGTCACACACCGTAGAGCAGCTACAGGGAGACACTCGGGGTTAAGTGCCTTGCTCAAGGACACCTCGACTAGGGCGGGGTTTGAACCTCCAACCCCCTGATTGAAAGACGGACCTGCTACCCACTGACCCACAGTCGCCCACATTTCTCCTGGAACAATATACAATATTAGGCTAACTATATAACAATATATAATATTAGGCTAACAGTTTTTTATAATTTATTTTATGTGACCATATCAAACACTTTCTCTTGCTTTCTTTATCTATCTTCATCTCTTTTTTTGTCTTGCTTATCATTAACAGAAGAGAAGAAGGCCAACGACAGGTGGCCAGCTGGATGACAAAAGACGAGAGATGCTGAAGAGACACCCTCTGTCCCTTTGCCTGGACCTCAAGTGTAAAGGTAACTCGTTCTCCAGTCTCCATGACTTCAGATTGTTGTCACTGACCGAATGGATCTGTGGGTCTGTGAGTCTGTGAGTCTGTGAGTCTGTGAGTCTGTGGGGCATCACTAGCTGTGCTGAGCGGTAACTCTCCACCTTTCAGATAGAAAGTGGAAGAAAGTGAGCTGACCCAGTCTGCTATGATGTCATGACATCATCTGACCCTCGTGTTCCCTCTGCCGGCAGTAAAATGAATAGTGACTATAGATTATTGGGAGATCTGCATTGCAGACGTAACTCTACCTAAAGTGGGAGGAGGGAGAGAAAGGCTCTTGCAGCATTGTGCGTCTGCAGCACCTACACTATGCTGTAAGCATATTTTGTCATCACCAGCCGCTCTCTACCCTCCGCTTGTGTTTCTCCTGCTTCTCCCGCTCCTCGCTTGTCTTCACCGCTGCCAGCTGCAGCACTCGGTTTACTGCAGTAAAAGCAAACGGTGTCGGGGAGCGTCGGTGTGATTGCAGAGTGGAGCGTGAAAGATGACCATCAGCAGAGAGTGCATCCCCTGGGTGCTGCGAGCTGCGGTCATGACCACACCCTGTTGGTGTTCATCGAAGCGCTGCAGCGTGAAGAAACCCTCTGGGGACGGTCACTGGGAGGACTGGAGGAGGACAGGAGGAGGACAGGAGGAGGACAGGAGGAGGACAGGAGGAGGACTGGAGGAGGACAGGAGGAGGACAGGAGGAGGGATGGAGGGGGACTGGAGGAGGACTGGAGGAGGACTGGAGGAGGACTGGAGGAGGACTGGAGGAGGACTGGAGGGGGACTGGAGGAGGGATGGAGGAGGACTGGAGGAGGACTGGAGGGGGACTGGAGGAGGGATGGAGGAGGACTGGAGGGGGACTGGAGGGGACTGGAGGAGGACTGGAGGAGGGATGGAGGAGGACTGGAGGGGGACTGGAGGAGGACTGGAGGAGGACAGGAGGGATGGAGGAGGGATGGAGGAGGACTGGAGGATGGAGGAGGACTGGAGGAGGGATGGAGGAGGACTGGAGGGGGACTGGAGGGGGACTGGAGGAGGACTGGAGGAGGGATGGAGGAGGACTGGAGGGGGACGGAGGAGGGATGGAGGAGGACTGGAGGAGGGATGGAGGAGGACTGGAGGAGGACTGGAGGGGGACTGGAGGAGGACTGGAGGAGGGATGGAGAGTCTGGAGCCAGGAATGGATCGGTTAATCACCGTGTGTTTTCCATCATGCCTCCACAGATGACAGCATCCTCCATCTCCACTTCTTCTACCTGATGAAACTGAACATTATGACCGTCAAGACCAAGGTCTCCACCTCCACAGACATCACCACAGCCATCAGCGCCGGGTGTGTGTGAAGTTCATCCTCGTTGTCTGTTACCTGTGTTTGTAAAATGTGTGTCGAGATGGATGCCTCGTCTCCCGCGATCCAAATCCACTCGCTGGTCTGGATCCAGTCCCCTGGACCGTTTCCCCGAGAGGAAAGTCTCACGGTGTCTTCCGTTGCAGAGACCTGCTGAAGTCAGACACTCTCCTCAGCTGTCTCTACGCCAGCGACCAGGGGCGAGAAACACCCAATCCAGCTAACCGCTACCAGTTTGATAAAGTCGGGTGAGGATGTCGAGTATTTAAAGGAAATGAGAAGATATTAAGTGAATCACAAGAAGAATTAACCAATCGCTTCCTGTTAGGATTGTGTGCTTTGCTGATTATGTGGAGGATCTGGGCCACCCCTACATGTGGGTTCAGAGTCTCGGAGGACTCCATTTCCCCAAAGATCCTTCCGAGGTGCGTGTTGAAGTGCAGCATTATCCCACGTGTGCACGGCTGCTGCGTGCCGCAGCCTCATCACGCCGTGTGCTCATGTCTCTCCAGGTTGTGCGTGTTGGCAGCTCTCTGAGTGCCAGCCACATGGAGAGCACCATGAAGCTGCTGAGGGGACGCCTCCTGTCCCGCTTGGCTTTGCACAAACAGTTTGGCTCTCTCGGTACATTATGTTGTAAAGGGCCAGGCACCAAACAGTCCTGAAGTAGAGATGGGGCGTCCTGAGTGAGTCTGTGTGTGCTCCCGTCCTCAGAGCACGGTATCATCCCGGTCTCCAGCGAGTGTCAGGACCTCTTTCCCGCCAAGATCCTTTCGCGTTTAGCTCGCTGGACCATGACCACTCACCAGGAGTACATGGTATTCAAAACACACACGCACACACACGCATGTATGTAAAGCCCTGTTTTACAATCCAACGATACTCGTTGTGCAGGACGTGTCTCACTGTGATGTGTGATCTTTCTTGGCAGGATCTGCCGTATACTCGTCATGTGACCGCCGCTGGGCTGGCCAACGAGACCGACCTGTACTTCGTGGCTGTGGTGGAAAGGGGAACCGGTAGGACACGAGCACTGATGAGAGATTGGCCAATGTTAATACAGTGATTGCTCCGTGTCTCTTCCAACCCGCCTGCCTTATCTCTTTCTCCCTCAGCTCGCATCCAGGCGGCTGTGGTGATGAGTCCGCGTTACCCAGAAGTCTCTCCTCTCTTCTCCCTCTCCCTCAGCTGGAAGGGAGAGCGAAGCGGACGCACCGACGACAACCTTCGAGTACGAGCATTACTCAATATCGATCACTATGTCATAATCTTGTGCTCTGTTGATGCACACTCTCGTTTTACATCTCGATATTTTAAGCTCTAACTAACTCGTCTTTTCATTTTTAGGCCATGGAGAGCGAGGTCAATGTGTTCACAAATGAACTGCAGGGGCCACGCCCAGGACACCAGCTCCTGACCAATCAGTTCTCGCGCCTGTGCGTCTGCCTGGACGTGTTCTTGGAGACTGAAGGACAAGATGACAGCGTGGAGGGACCGCGAGAGTTCCCCAGAGAAAAGATGTGTCTGCGCACCGTCAGGTACGACGTCACGAGAAGCGCCGAGACGAGATGTGGTCGCGAGGCGACTCTGTGTCCGACTAGTTTGGCTGCATCTCTGACGTCTCGTTCTTTCTCAGGGGTCCAAACCGTCTGAAGCCGTTCAAGTACAACCACCCTCAGGGCTTCTTCAGTCACCGCTAGGAGGGTCCGCGTGGCTCTCCACGCTGACGTCACGACTGTAACTCCCTCAAGCTCATCTTTGTGGCTCTTTGACACACAAAGTATTCCTTTTTAAAAGTCTTTTTACCTGTTTGAAAATAAAAAAAACACCATGTTATTTTCCTTAATGAGTGTGTGTGTGTGTGGTCTATTTTAAGCTCGGTTGCACCAAGGCGTTGTTGTGTCCCCCTCCAGCCGCTCTCTGGGCTGCTCTATTTATAGCCACTCGCTGATTACTATGCCGCTGCGGCTCAGCGCACAGCGAGCTGAGTCATTTCCCCGGAGAATGATGGCCGTGGTATTTGGTATATTTAGTTATATCATCCCTAATGCTGAAATGGAAGAAAAAGAGCTTGTTATTCAGGATGCGGATGTTCAAGGATTACTCTCATTTTAGGATGCGATGCCAGCGGTCTACAGAATGACGGCAAAGATCTGACTTGTTCTGTTGCTGGAGTCCACACTTCCATGTTCAACAACTTATGGATGTGTGTCGTTGGAAGAAGCCGCTGGGGCTGATTACTAGTTGAGTTCCTGCAATCAGGGACTTTTACTCTTAGAAGTTTCAGTTTGTTTATTTATCTCATTCTTTAAGACATATTTACTTAAATGAAAGGGATTTTTGATTTTGTCAAATTACTTTTGATTGGAAAACTCAATCTTATGATTAAAAGAGCACATTTAAGTTGAAACCAGGTGACTTGTCTTGGCACCTGTATTTCCCAAAGCCTACCGAGATCTGAGATGATGGGATGCCATATGGTGAGTATTATTATTATATGAGTAACATTCAAATGAAGTGACGAGAGACAAACGTGTTGCTTCCACTACGTGTATCCTGTGACGATCCCATGAAAACAAACTGAATCCAACGCAGCAGATGAGATGCGTTGCTCACCGGCTGCTGCACTTGTTAATACCCCATCTCAAAAATGCATCTACACCTTTTCTGTGTAAGAATAAATGATGGGGGGGGGGCGGGAATGAGAGGATTTCGTGGTTGGAGAAGTGAAGAGCTGCCCTGTAGGAAGGCCTGCTCCCAGCACCGGACGCTGGTCAGTCGGTCTGGTGTGAACTTTCCTCTCTGGTTTGAGGCGGAGCTGGAAATAAAGTGTGTCCCGTCCAGCAGCAGCGCTCCTGATTTATAGATGAGCGTGGTCTCTGGGACGGGGGCTCCGCCTCTCCTCCGCCGCAATGCAGTTACTCGCTCCTTTTTCCTCTCGCCGTGGATGAGAACTACACACTCTGCCTTCATGAATCCTCACTGGAGGTCACTTAATTGTTTTTTTTTGCAGAAGTAAACAGATTTGCCCAAACGCTGTTGTATGTGATTTTTCATTCTTTATTTATCTGTTTCATATTGCATATTCTCAGCAGCTTATACATAACATACTAATCATTGTCTCTAGCATTGCAGACCAAGAGTGAGAAGCTGCAGTTCCCCTGTCAGGAGAAGCTGCATTAAGGTGCACAACAAGCAGAATTCAAGTCTGTCTTACTAATGTATCTGTAAATATAATATAGACATTTGTATCTCTTTAAATATACGTTTTTTATATTCAATATCTGTCACAATCTTAAGCTCAACATTATTTTGACATCTGTTCCCTATCAGCAGGATTCATTTTAAATGCACTTGTTATTCATTGAGGGCAGTCGTCACATTCACAGAGAGTTAAGCATTCTGCTTCACGACAGTCGTACGTGAGAAGCGTCGGGGGGGGGGGCCAAAACGGAGGGGGGGCGGCACTGGCCATACGGAGTGGGGGGGGCACTGGCCATACGGAGGGTGCACGCGCCTATTTGCCACAGAAATCACTATTGCTCACATACCGTCGCCTGCTTTGCTTTGGACATTAAAGCGCCGCCTCAGCAGCCGGCTCTATCCATCCCTTGTTCCTGCTCCTCCTCCTCCTCCTCCTCCTCCATAGTTCTTTGGCATCTCCACCTCCTCATGCCTCAGCAGCCTCACTTCTTGGCCTTCTCCTCCTTGCTCTCCTTTGACTCTGTGCCAGAAGATTTCTCTGCCTTCCCTTCCTCTTTTACCTCCTTGGTTGCCTCTGGCTTCTTCTCGTCTTTCTTGCTCTCGCTTTTCTCGGGTTCACTTTTGGGTGCAGCCTTCTCCTCTGGCTTCTGGTCCTCCTTCTTGTCCTCTGTGTTCCCGGGCTCGGCCTTAGCGGCCGGCTTCGGCTCCGGCTCGGCCTTCTCTGCTTTCGGAGCAGAGGGTTTCTCCTCCTTGGCCGGGGGGGCGCTCTCTTTGGGCTCCGGCTTGGGGGCCGGTTTGTCCTCGGAGGGCTTGCTGGGAGCCGCTGGTTTTGAAGCGTCATCCATCTTTGGCACTTCTTCTTCCTTGCTCTCTTTCTTTGTTTCAGCTTTGTCTGCCTTCTCTGGCTCTTTCTCCTTGGACTCTTTCTTCTCTTCCTTCACAGGTTGTTCCTTCTCCTTCTTCTCCTCTTTGACAGCCTGTGGTTTCTCCTCTTTAGGTGTGTCTTGAGCAGCGGCAGGCTCCGCCTTCTCTTTCTCCGGTGACTTTGGTTCAGGGGTCTTGGGACGAGGAGATTCAGACTCAGGGGATTTACTGGCCAGGGACTTTGACTCGACTCCCGCTGGGGACTTTGACTCTGGGGCCTTTGACTCAGGGGCCTTTGACTCAGGGGCCTTTGACTCTGGGGACTTTGACTCAGGGGCCTTTGACTCTGGGGCCTTTGACTCTTCTCCTGCTGGGGACTTTGACACAAGTGACTTTGACTCGTCTCCTGCTGGGGACTTTGACTCTGGGGCCTTTGACTCTGGGGCCTTTGACTCTTCTCCTGCTGGGGACTTTGACACAAGTGACTTTGACTCGTCTCCTGCTGGGGACTTTGACTCTGGGGCCTTTGACTCAGGGGCCTTTGACTCTGGGGCCTTTGACTCAGGGGCCTTTGACTCTGGGGCCTTTGACTCTTCTCCTGCTGGGGACTTTGACACAAGTGACTTTGACTCGTCTCCTGCTGGGGACTTTGACTCTGGGGCCTTTGACTCTGGGGCCTTTGACTCTTCTCCTGCTGGGGACTTTGACACAAGTGACTTTGACTCGTCTCCTGCTAGGGACTTTGACTCAGGGGCCTTTGACTCTGGGGCCTTTGACTCTTCTCCTGCTGGGGACTTTGACACAAGTGACTTTGACTCGTCTCCTGCTGGGGACTTTGACTCTGGGGACTTTGACACAAGTGACTTTGACTCGTCTCCTGCTGGGGACTTTGACTCTGGGGACTTTGACTCTGGGGTCTTGGCCGGTGATTTGGGCTTTGGGGATTTGGCTGCTGGGGATTTTGGTGGTGATTTGGATACGGGTGATTTGACAGCAGGAGATTTAGGCAGAGGAGATTTGGATTTATCTTCCTCACCTGCATCTTCTTCCTCACCCTTCTCCTCTCCCTCCTCATCCTTCTCCTCTCCCTTTTCTTCCTCCTTCTCTTCTTCTCCCTCTCCTTCCTCCTCCTTATCTTCTCCTTCCTGAACTTCTTCCTCTTCTTCTTTGGTTTCCTCGCCTTCTTCTTTCTCTTCCTCCTCTTCATCGGCCTCCTCTGTCACCTGGGTCTCATCTGTCTGTTCCTCCACTATGACTGTATCTGAGATCTCCTCTCCTTTCAAGTGGGAAGACATTCTGCTCTCCAGGTAAGAGTACGGACTTCCTCCTGACACAAAGCGATTCTCCTCTCCCTCCAGTAACTTCCTGTTTTAAAGACAAAAGACATGCAGTCAGCAAAGAAATGTCAATAACGTTTGTCATTAAGAAGCCGAAACATTCTTTTAATTATGTGTGAACCCTGACCAACCTATAAGCAGCAATCTCAATATCTAAAGCCATCTTCACATTCAGCAGCGCCTGGTATTCTTTCAGCTGGCTGGCCATCTCCCACCGGGTGGTCTTCAGCTCGTTGTCCATCTGGTTGATGGTCTCCTGTAAAACAACGTCGTCTCACGGGTCAAATGTCATACAGGTGCTATAAAGGGAAGTGAAATGTTTGCGTTGATCGCCTGCCTGGAGGGAGTTGAGGTCATCGTGGTGTCGGTCTTCATTCTCCAGACGCTGCCTCTCCAGGGAATCCTTGGTTCCCCGAAGGGTCTCCAGCTCAATCGTGCGGCTCTGGAGCTGCCGGCGGTACTCTATGATCTCCTCCTGGCTTCCACGAATCGCACCTTGGTTGGTCCTCGCCGCTTCAGACAGACGCTCCATACGCACTGCAGATGTTGCATACAAAAGAATGTAGTTAGGTCCCATTTGCTGTCTTATACCGTCGAGTAGCTACACGTCATGTAGCTGACGCTTTAATCCAAAGCGACTGACAATCCTGTGACATTCAGACACTGTAGAGCAGCTACAGGGAGACACTCAGGGTTAAGTGTCTTGCTCAAGGACACATCGACTAGGGCGGGGATTGAACCTCCAACCCCCTGATTGAAAGACGGACCTGCTACCCACTGACCCACAGTCGCTCACAGTATGCCCAAAGACAGCTGCTGGCATTCTTACTTATTCCAGAGACATTCATAGTTTGTCCATTTGTCTTTCCGCTGTATAGACATCTGACATCTGTCCTCAGAGAGGCTCTGCGGGGAGCCTCGGTTACCTTGGCGATGTCCATCTGTCATTCAGGAGTCTGACTCAGCGCCCTCCCTCCTCCGAGCTTGAATGAGCCACACTGCTGCAGTCAGCTGGACACCCGACAGGAAGGTCATCCAGTGTGCACTTCTCACTGGTTATCCAATCAGCATGTACATGTGCAGCAACGGTAAATCTATAGTTCATTAAGTTCTGTGACTTTTCTTGGCCTTTAGGGTTGTTGATTGTGAGTTTGTGCTGGACCTCAAAGGTCAGTATAATCGTCACGCGGGCGCTCACAGGGCTTCATCTGTCATCCGTCATCTTCTACAGCTTAGCCGTATACGTCCATTCTTACAGTGCACTCCAATGGCCACATTGTGGTGCCTTGTCTGACCTTGGCCGCTTCTATTCGTGGAGGTTCGGGGTAAGAGGCAAAGCAGGAACACACCCACCGTGACCCACAGCGCACATTCATCAGTCTCCTCTCTGTGTGACACCTCTCTCCTGCAGCGGTAGCCTTAAATACAAATGTTCATTCTGCGGCAGCGATGCAGCCGCAGAAAGCTCCACTGGTTAAATTATTGATTAGCCTAAGGATCTCTGTGCATTTTATAATCAAAATACCTTGACTTACTTAATTAGCCTTTTATTGGTTATTAAACGTCCTCTCTTTAGTTAAAGTTCACAATATGGTAGGTTAAGATAAAGGTTACCAGATCGGTTCACCTGAAGTCACCATACGTAATAATAATATTAATAATAACATTAATAATGATTCGAATTGATATGGCGCTTTTCTAGACACTCAAATACACGTCATAGCGTGAGTGCCCCTTGTAGCTCTGATATGATATACTCACCTTAAATCACATAACACATTGGGGCTACAATGAAGCGACAGGCTGCTGTAGAAGTCCCAGGGACGACGACAGGCGTCAGCACCTCGGACAGAGAGCATGCACTATATTCTGCACGCGGACGTTTCTATTAGTTTGGTTTTGTTTCAACTTTTCCTTTCCAGCCAACTCACCGTTGAACCATTCCTCCGCCTGCGTGGAGCTCTTGGACGCGTGGCCGTCCAGCTGCGCGCGGATCTCTCGCAGTGCGCCGGTGACGTCGGTCTTGAGAGTGTCTCTCATGTCGAAGCTCACCTGTGCGCCGTGGATCTGCTCGAGGAGCTCCGCCACTTCTTCCTCGTGGTTCTTCTTCAGGAAAGCAGCCTCCTCCTCCAGGGCGCGCAGCTTCTTGTCCAGCTCCATCCGCGCCAGCCGGCACTCCTCCACATACTTCTTCATGGTGCGCGCGGCAGCCTCCAACTCTTCCCGGTTTCGCGCCTCATCATCCATCCTGACCCGCATCTGCTGGACGTCTTCCTCCAGGTGCTCGTGCTCCAGAGTTACGCGGACCTTCTCCCCGGTCAGCTGCTGCAGGAGCCCCTTCAGGTCGCCCAGCTCGCGCTCGTAGTGCTCCCCAACCGAGGCGCGCCCGGCCTGGCTCTGCCGCAGAGCTGCCGCTTCTGCCTCCAGGTTGCGGTTGTGCATCTCCAGGTTGCGCACCTTGTCGATGTAGCCCGCGAACCGGTCGTTCAGAGTCTGCAGGATCTCCTTCTCGTTCCTCCGTGTCATGTCGCCATTGAACGTGTCCAAGCTGTCCACGGGGGGTGGCTGGCTGTAGTTGACGCGGCGGCGCTGCGAGTGGAAGCCGCTGGAGGACACGGCGGCCGGCCGAGCCTTGCGGTACGAGGTCGAGCCGAAGAGGTGGTGGTCCACGTTGAAACTCATGCTGGCTGCGCCGGTGAGAAGTGACTGCAGAGGAGCGAGAGCGCAGGCTTTATAGAGGAGGGGGAGAAAGCCACAGTCAGCACCAGGACTCCGTTTAAAGAGATATCTGCCTGCGCAGGATATATTTAATCATTGTTTAGTTAAGGATGAGTTGTAGTTTTACTGAATATATTACTAAGGTGGGTTCCATCAAAGCAACACAGCCAAATAATGGTTTTGTAAAACATGTTCGAAAATTAGTTTGAACTTCATTTAAGACATGTGTAGAAATACATTTCAAATAATAGTTAGTTTGGTTCAATGATCAAAACATTAGTCATGCTAGGCATATTCGATACTGTCAATTAGTATTGCTCTTTTTATAAACAGCCAATATTAATTTGTACTTTTGCAAGATTTTACACATTTGAAGACATATTGGGGAAGAGGTCGCTCAAATCTGTGTGAACTGATTGTGTGCAGTGTGTTCTGCTGATGCTCTCTGTAGCACTGCTGCAGTGTGAGTTTGCAGATCCAGCCAACCCCCTCACGAGTCCACTGCTGGGCCATCGGCAGACCCTCCCTTTCCCTCTCTTGTTACAGAACACACAAACACGGCTTGTTTCTCCCGGTATACTTGAAACGTTACTTTAAAATCTCTTTCTTCTTCTCTTTGTTGCAGCAGAGTGCATCATCTGCAGATGTGCACATGCAGTGGCAGCAGCATTAGCATGTACACGGACAGGTGATAAAGCACTCACTCACAAACTGGACTGCCTGTCTGTCAAATCTCATGTTGATGGCTCAAGTTCAGGCTGAGTGAGTTTCCTCTGCAGGCCTTCAAGGAGCATGAACCGTGAACACGCCTTTCCCTTGAGACACATGTTGAAGGAAAGACGGCTCAGCACAGTCATACGCTGTATCAGCCATTCTTCGTCCCTGTGAACACATGTGTCGTCAGCCCAATGACACCCAGGGGACTGCGTGACACCCGAGGCCCTGTAGCCTGTCCTCCAGCACGGCTGTTCAAGGTGCTGACATCGTATTTCTAACGTGAAACATATTACATGTTGTCATTATACTTCTGACATTTCTTAAACAGCGTGCAACATGTTATTTGCTCCATGTAGTGGGATGTGCACCACATCTCCCTGTTCAGAGGGGCAGGACAGAAATAACATGCATCACACCCCCTCCACCCACCAGCTTCATGTTTAATCCATAAGGAGAGCAGAGGAGCCAGAATGCAGTTGTGATGCGATCAGGATCTTGTTTACTGTATAGCTGGTGTTCCTGGATGCATGGTTACCTGAACCAACTGAAGTCTGCAGAAAAAAGACATGTGAGAACATATATACTGGAGAATCATCTCAAACGGACACACTTGAGGTTTTATCAGTGAGAGTGCATGAGTATATTCATAATCAAAACGGTGTTACGCATCACTGTTAGAAAGTTGTAAAATGACCACAAACCAGGCCGATGTATGTCTGTTGTTGGTTTCTTGAATCAAAAGCATTCTGCTGCCTTGATGCAACTCATCACAGGAACAAGTTCTATATGTGAATGCTGGCAGAGGGACAGCACACACAGAGATGGGATGCTCCTGCTATGTAATGACCTTGTCATTGAAGGGATGGATGGACAGAGGGGAGACAGAGAGATGGAAAATAGCAGGATCGATGCAAAGGAAATTTTCACAAAACGTGAAACCCTTCCTGTCTCCGAAAAAGAAAGAAAAGAGCACGTGACGAAAGACATGTGTTGTGTACACGCCTTTGTGTGAGAACACATTGTGGAGCAGTGGTCAGGACTTTCCCTTGTTTTCCATGGTGGTATATTTAGAGCTTTCTGCGATTTGAGACGATGAAAGAAAGAATGAGTCTGGTGGTCGTGATGAAGACAGGCGATGGACGTTGCAGTCAGGGAACAAGATGGTGCACTGAGAGGAGGAGGGGCGGGGGGTGGGGTGATAGAGGGATGAAAGGACAGGACTAGAATTGGTTGAGAAAAGAGAGAGTCACCTTGGGAGGGACAACGAGAAAAATGGCTCTCCCGGCAGTCTTGGGGATGAGTCAGCAGCTTTACAATTACAGTCTTGGCTTGTGTGCACTTGCTTGGTGCTGAATATATTCAGGTGGTGCACTGTGTTGTGTCTGTGCGCCTTTTTAAGGCTACAAAGGGAACGACAGAACACAAACAGCAGAAGCACAGTGTCCAGAGCACAGGTGAAATGAGCTCTGTCACAGCGCCACCTGCCGGACGGCTAGCAGACTGAGGGTGTAGTTGCCTGATGTGACCACAGGGGGCAGCACCGCCCCACTGTGAAGGGAATACTGAGCATGGGTGGGAGAGCACAGATTAGAGTACTGTTCACGTTCTTAAAGGACACAGGGGGTCATTATAGGGTATTTGTGTCTTTGTTTATTTATTGGATCCCCATTAGCTGACGCCTTAGCGACCGCTAATCTTCCTGGGGTCCACAGAAAGGACAAAATACAATACATACAAAAACATACAAAACATATCGTGAAACCAACAGTTAAAAATAGTACAACAAAGTAAAAAAATAGTGCAGTCAGATGCTCAGTACAGTTGAAGGATAAAATATATGTTATGCAATTCAACTTAATTCATACAAAGAAAAGGAAAAAGAAAATCAGATGACTAAAAAGCAATAGAATACGTCAAGTGGTGAATGGTATGATTTAAATGTAGGGATTTATTTTGTATATTTTATTTTATTTTAATTTATTTTAATTTTGTTTTGGGGGTAAAGCGAGAACTGACAGATTAATACTCCAGAGGGTGGCGGTAATGCACCAATTATATGGATGCCAACCGCCGTTAAAGAAGAAGAAGAAGAAGAAGAAGAAGAAGAAGAAGAAGAAGAAGAAGAAGAAGAAGAGAAGAGGAAGAGGAAGAGCCCCAGTGCGCTCGTGTTTACTTCCGGTTGGAGATAGTTCCACTTTCACCAAACGAGGGAAAGTTCAAATCAAACATCACGAACTTGTTCACAAAGCAGCGATATTAGATCTGAGAGATGCATCAAGCGTCGTCTTTATTAGATAGATGGATCCAGGAAAACAACGAGTTGGTGAACAAGTGGAAGGTACGTTAGCAGAGTGTTTTCATCCGTGAGACTATCAGATTCACGTTAGTAAATATAGCCTACCGAATATATATTGTTGGGGTAATTTTTGTTAACAGATTTTCCTCTGCGCTTTTGGTCGATTGATTATTTTAGCTGAGGAGAAATGACCAGAGGGAGGAGAGGCATCCATATCTGTTCATGTAAAGTTAATTCAGTTTATTTATTTCAATTCAATTTATTTGTAGAGCCCATTTTCACAAATTAGAAATTCCCCTCAGTGCTTTACAGTCTGTACATATAGACATCCCTGACCTTTGACCTCACATCGGCTCCCAAACAACCCTTCAGAGGGAAAAAGGTCAGAACCCTTGAGGAGAGAACAGAGGAGGATCCCTCTCCAGGATGGACAGGTGTCATAGATGTCATGTGACCAGAAGGAATCATTACACACACATTAAAACACAGGAACAACACAATGAAGATAACAGAGTGGATGAAGAGTTGGTAGTTGGCATGGACCACCATCCAGACCTCCACCATCCATCAGGCAGATGGGATCTATGAAGTCTCAAGTCAAAAGGAATCTGGGGAGAAAGCAGAGTTAGTAATCCACAATAGAGATGAAATAAATATTGTTTGGGTAATTTCTGTTAACAGATTTTCCTCTACGTTTTTGGTCTATTGATTTAGCTAAGGAGAAATGACCAGAGGTAGGAGAGGCATCCATATGTTTTCATGTAAAGTTAATATGGCAACCACCGTACAACAAAGCCTTGAAAGTAACATGTACATCCAATATAAAAAGTAAAAGTAGTCCTTATCTAGAATAGCTACTCCATAAATTTCACATTTTATTTCATTGATATTATTATGACTGATGTATTAACATGTGAGCAGCAGTATTTTAATGTTGTTGGTGGTTGAGATGGAGCTGATTTAAACTAATTTATACTGCTGAGTAATGCTATTTATATGTATCAATTAAATACCGTTCATCATATATTTTGCATGTAAAATCTTTTTTAAGAAGTAACTTAAAAATGTATCTGATAGATCTTATGGAGTAAAAGTACTCTTAGCAATATGATGTAAGTAAAGTATGAGGACCTTATAATTTGTACTTAAGTCAAGTTTCCAGTTTACTTTCACTTCAATGTTTCAGCAGCAAGAAGCAGGAGGCGATGCGTCGACCCGAGACCAGAACCAGAACCACGCCCGTCTGACATGGTGTTCCTCCCAGTTTCACAAACTTGTAATCAAAATCCAAGGTGCTCCATCTCCTTTTATAATGATCACATCGACTTATTTTGGGGTCTTGGGGTTTGAGTGTAGTCACTCTCAGAGGTCGTCAGGAACTCATGTGACAAGCTTCCCGTGGTCGGAGAGCTTAGCTGTTACCTTCATGTGTCCTTTCCTTTCCCCGTGCCCCTCTCCTGCAGGTATCCCTCCTCTTGCAGATCACAGCCAGTTGGAGCTAACAGTGGTGTACAATGCCTGCGTGTGCTCCATCGCTCGGTCTCAGTTCTCAGAAGCTGAGCTGCTCCTCACACAAGCCACAGAGAGACGTACTGAGGACCAGACATTCAGTTTTATATTAGTTTGAAGGATCGCTCAACTCTGACTTTACCAGTTCTTGTCCTCTACAGTTCTACGGATGAAAGGAGATGGCTCTGTTGCTTCAGACCGTTCTGTGTTTTGGAGAACAGCTCTCAAATCACTGGGAAACACAGCTTTGGATCCCTGTGTACTTTACCTGCTCTGTCTGCAGTGGACAATATGGCTGGCCACCTGCCAGCTGAAAACCATACAGGGATTTCAAGTAAGATGTTATTTCTAGGTGGTGTTCTCTCACTTATTTGGTGTGGTTTAAAGGAACTGCATCTGTTTAGGCTCATGAGGTAGTGTTGATCTGTCCTATGTGGACCAAGCAACTGTACGTAGTCCTCCTAAGCATCTCAGTTAGCAGTCAGCTTCCAAGTGAACTCTGCCATGTTTCTGATTGTGATGTAACCAGTGAGAAGGCTATGTGATATGGATATGTTGTTTTTGTTTGAAGAAATAATTACAAAATGCAAACTTTATTAAAATTCCCCAATATCTCTTTTCCTGTGTCAGCTAAATTTATATTTTCCGGCATGCAACAGTGTCCAGTCCACAACTGTGTGGGATACTGTAAAACTATACGTTATTATTCCCTGTGAGGCAGGATGAGCTGTTCTCTGTGTTTGAGACACGATCACCTGGAGGTCGGGGTGAGGAGTGGAGCGTGCCGAGGAGCAAGTCCTCTGACGTTCTCCTACTGGTGATGGACCAAAGAAGGCTTATTGAATTATTGAAGATCTGTACCTTCATTGCCCAAGGTCAGCAACATTCATGTTTGACATTAACCTATATTAAGGGAAAAGATTCAGTTTTCTATGACCAGATTAATATATTATATAAAGCCTAAGCAAAGAGTTAACGTCTTTATTTGAGCTAAATACACATTTCACCATCTATTCACTTTTTTGCACTATTGCCCCTAAGAGAGAAATGAGGCCCACAAACTCGGCACAGGAACGATTTTATCTGACTCCTAGCGTTTATATTATTTCGTAATTAAAATGTTATAATATAACTAATAATGAATGTAGTCATAATACTGTCCTCTGTATGTTTCATGAAGGTGCGGAAAGATTGAGTGAGGGCCAGAGTTCAGAAGCGCTGCCTGGTCTGCAGACCGCTTCCTCCCTGCCTGCTCCCAGAACCCTGGTCGCATACACACACCTCCTCTCAGGCTGCTGCCGGGCCCACATGGTACCAGCTGAGTCTCGACAAACGGAGCAGAAACAGAATACGAACTTCTTTTATTCATTAACAGGTTTGATGTGAGAATGTGTGTTTACTGTCGTCTCCAGAGCTGCCCTCAGATGGCCCTGCAGTGTTACCGGGTGGCGCTGGAGACAGACCCCCGGTGTGTGTGCGCTCTGTACCGGAGCATGCTTATTTACCGCGAGCTTGGCAACACACAGGCTGAGATACAAGCTCTTCGTCTGCTCCACTCTGTGAGTACCACAGACCAAAAAGATGCAGGATGTCTGTTAAATGTGTCTTAATGTGTGTATTGTAGAAGTAATTCTGCTAAAAAAAAATTGTAAGTGTTAAAGTGGACTAGATCTCAGAAGTTGAGCCAAAACATTGATCTGCGGACTGAACCATGAAGCCTCTCTTGTCCCACAGACTTTAATGTTGCCCTCGACCACAGAGTCTGCTCTGGCTGCTCCTCATCTCCTCCCTCCGTCCTTACTACTGCGCAGCCAATCACTGAGCAGCCTGCTCTTAGTTCCCTCTGCCCTCTCCATCCTGCACAGTCTTGCCCTGAAGTGTGTGCTCCATGAGAGGTGAGAAGACAGGTCCGTTACTGGCAACTTAGCACTGCTGAAACCCAGAAGACGGACATGTGAAGGGACTCATGCACACCGTGCACATCGCGGGGGTTCAACAGCTTTTCCTTTCAGAGTGTCCGAGGGTGTGGAATATTATTTGGACCTGCTGGCTACACTTCACTCAGAAGATCAACATGGAGTAAGATGGAAAACAAACACGCAACATTATTTATGAACTTTTAATATGTTTAAATGTATATATGCGTGCTATGTGTTCCTTAATGAGAAGTCATAATGTGTTCATCCCACGAAGGAATACCTTCTTGACACATTGACTTCTGTTGGCCACATGCTTCCGTCTCAGGTGCATGTTGAGGGTTCTCCCCTTCCCAAGTTGCCTGAGCTATACCTGCAGGCTGGCGCTGCCTTGCTCATGGCCCGCCGTGCCGCAGATTGCATGGCGCTGTGCGATGAAGTCATCACTACGACACTGGAGCTGCTGCCCGGGAAAGTAGTGTTGGAAGAGCCGGAGGAGAAGTGTGAGGCTGAGACCAGGGCTCTGTGTGCAGAGGGTGGAGATAGAGTGAGGATGGTGCTCTGGGTGGGTGCTGCCTACCTCCTCCAGGGTCACTGCCACACTCACCTGAGCGACTGGAAACAAGCTGTGACTCACTACACAAGGTCGGTCACAGGAAATTGCTTATCATTCCAAAACACTGATGACAGAAATGAAGCCAGACACATAAGACTGCTCTGCATTACAGGTGTTTCAACCTGCTGGTGAAGGTGCACTTTAAAAAGAGAGGTGAGCACTTTACTAAGTTTGTTTTTAACACTTTGGAGAGAAATGTCCCTTTTTACACAGCTTGCAGCAGTTCTACTCAACTTGCGGCCTGTGAGACAGATGAGGTGCTGGGTTCTAAGTCAACTAATAACCAATAGGGATTTATTTTGTACTTTCAATGTAAATAAAGTGCCAGAGTACATAACGAAAAGGATCACAATAGACTAATAGAGCTTGCTTGGAAATAAATGTCTGTTATTTGTTTATTAAGTGGCCCTTGGCCTCCTGTCATTTTGCAAAGGTGTGGTTTCCCTGCCCGACAGCTACTCCTACAGTTTAGTCTGTTGTTTGTTTAATTACAGGTTGCCAACCACAGATTCCCAGTGCAGACATGGTGGGAATGCCGGGAACAGATTTGTGTATCCTCCAGAGGCTAAAGGGGCTTTCGCTAGCTGGAAGGGGCGTCAGCTTCACCCAGACAGACCAACTGAGAGAGGCACTGAGAGACCTGCAGCTCAGCATGCAGGCATTCCCAGGTAAACGCCACAGCCTACAATGTAACGGTAATAATGTCAATGCACGAGGGTAGAAGTAAGTTACGGTCAGTTATATGCACTTTAGGCCTCTACATGAGAATTATGAACTACCATTTGAACAGTGTATATCTGTAATGTTCGTTCAAAATGAGTTGACAGTACAGCAGAAGGGTCGACTGAATGTGAAACTCATTTTCCACTCATCTCTGTTCTTTAATGAGGAGCAGATGGTTATTAAATGTTTACTAAAACTAAAATGTTCACATCTTATCTTTCAGGTTTTTAACACCACACCTATAGTTCTACACATGTATGAGCCAAGACCTGTGTCATCTTGACATGAATGTACTCTAGAACTGTAGTGAATCTGTATTTGGTTTGTGTGTATTAACGCTGCATGTTCTGTCTCAGAGTGCACAGGTGCAGGGCTGTGGAGCGGTGAGGTGCTCTGGAGGCTCGGCAGGAGACGGGAGGCAGTAGCTTGTTGGGAAAAGACCTGGAGCATCACCCCACAATCCTCACTCCAGTAAGACATTGACATTTTGATATTCACTGTTCTTGCTAAGTCGGTGTGAAGTGTACAGTACGTGCACACTTCACTCCTGTCCACCAAAATGCATCTCTGGTGACCTGTTTACATGTGTACAGCTCTAAATACAGGTGTGAATGTGCCCACAATCGTAGAGTGGGGTGAACGCAGATGATTCCCAACTATGCTTCAGAGGTTCTTTGCTCAACTTAATGCGCATTAAGACAGACGCTAAAACAGCTCTCTTTTTCTGTTTGTGAGGCAACTTTAAAATCATACAACAAAAATCCATGCAAATGAGAAATGCATGATTTGTTGTTGTGGTTTACCAGAATCTGATTCTGATTCTATTCCACTGTACCTACAATATTTATTAATAAGAACAATTTAGAGGTTTTAACTGTAGCTTGATCCATCACAGAGGGACTTCTATAATATCCACTAGCTGTTTAGTCAAGATTGCCGTGTGCAAATGTGTATTTTCTTTCCTAAGCAGAGGACACTTTCCTACAGATGAAGTCATATATGAATAGGGAGGCTAAGACCTGGTTACAAGTTATACAAACTGCATTTTAATCTCATTCTGATGCCACATGAACTGGAGTCTGTCACATTTGGATTTAGATATAATCCGATAAACTGCTGATTTAAGATACTAGTTTGATCAAGATTAAGCCACTAGTTGTTTAATCAGTCTCCAACTGTTGTGAAGCACATTATTTTGATGTTCATGTTAATTTTTACTGGTTTATGCCCTTTTTTTGCAGGAGTCTATCGGTGTACTTACAGGAACCTCAGTCTGGCCCTTTGTTGGATTCCACGGAGCTGCGCCGCAGAATACAGGACATTGGTTCTACCTTGTCAGCCTAGAGAGACAAAAGAAGAACACCTTATCGCCTACTGAACAGGATCAACTGTCTCTGGCATGTGAACTGAAAGCCATGCACACAACAAACATGTATCTACCGGGGCAGTGAAATAAAGCATCTGGAAAGGGCTTACAGTGTTTGAGACTGAGAACAGTGTGGGTGGTTTATGGATGAGATTAACATTACTTTACATACTGTAGTTTGATCACAGAGGGTCTGGCTTGTAAGAAATGCATTGATTATTTTGGAAAGGAAAGAGTCCTCCAGACTTCAACTTTAATACATCATTTTCAAGGTAGTACATAATCCATAGTACTTCAGAAGATACATACAATAAGCTGTTATGCTGCTCTAAAACTCCTATATGTATCGATTGTATAAAATGCTCCAAATATAGTGCACAAATTAATGTGCACTGTTCTTTACATATCTACTGTTATGATCACCAGTCAAAGCCAACGTTCATGTTTATACGACACTTCAACAACAACGCGGTGCAAATGTATTGGATGGTTTAGGGTGGGTGACAGGCTTCAGGACCAATGAGAGAGAAGTTGTTGAATATAAGACCCGCCTACTAATTTATAACTGGCCAAATTGCCAACATATTCTCGTTGACGTGAGACTCCAGCGTCTCTCATTGGTTGCCTGAACTGATGGCCAGCCCTCAGCCAATCAGAGGCCCGGATGCGCGCGGCTCCTGGTATAATGGTAAGAAGGGCTCGGAGCTGCTGCTCTTTCGTGTGAAATCACAGGGAACGCTCCGCACCGAGAACTCAGCCGCTGACACATCTAGCTAGCTTTTCTTTATTTATTAATACTAATCCAGGTGGACGACCATGGCTTCGAGCGCGGAGTAAGTACACACGTCTTTTAGTACTATTAAAATGCGGATTTCTGAACAATGGATGCCTGCGAATGTTTTTTTTAAAAGACCAACGTCAGCTCGGAATACGTGAGTTTATGGAAGTTAGCTTAGCTGCTAACACAGGAGAGCTAACGGGGTCGGTTACTCCAGCCTCCGCAGTTTGGTCCGCGGGTTGAACAACAAATCCACTGACAGCCGGACGTCATCCCGACGGATAGTTGACGGTCATCGTCCTCGCGGTTGCCGCCGCGGGCCGGTTCCCCGTGTCAAACGAGCCGCCTGCGGGACGGAGAAGTGACAAAGCGCAGTCATCGCTGTCGTGTTTGGATGCTAACATTAGCGTAGCATCGCTGTCAAGGCCAAAGATTTCCACCGTCACACTAACGGGCCGTCTGCGTATATGGTCTACAGCCGGGTTCACGTGTAACTGAATCAAACCGCGATGTGAATGTAACCGGGACCGGGTGTAAACTCTTAACGGGCTGCCGGTTGAGAACACGTTGACGCCTCTCCGGCACCGAGCTAGCGGCTAACAGCTAGCGGCTCATTCTACTTATAACGTCACCTGTTTAGTTGCTTAACGGTCGTGAAATGACCCATTTCGTCACCCGCGGTGCTCGTGTCGCTAGTTTCTCTCCGGTCGCGGCTGCCTCGGGCCGCCTCGTCTCCGGAGGACCAGCTCCGTGAAGCTAGCTGCTGAAGTTGTTTCGGCTCTTTTGCTGTGTCATCTGCTCGTTAGCTGCTCGGCTAGCCTTAGCACGCTAGCAACCTGAAAGGCAAACTACAAAACCGATTCTAGACTTCTCCGGAAACCTTTTGGCCATTTAAAACGTGACGTTGACCACTCGTTAATATTTGCAACGTACCCATGACTCTCCGTGGTGTCAGTAGTCGGTTATTCCTGTTTATTAGCTGCTTTCACGTTAACTGAAACACATAATTACGTATACTTATTTATAATATAAACTCATTAGAATATTGCGTTTCTAGACTATTACATCATTTAGGAAATGATGCAATTTTTCCTCCTATTCCTCCGTGTGCTCTTCAAGCTAATAGTTTAGTTTATTTCGATCAGCAAAATATACAAACTTCAACAAAAGGATAAAGTGGCTGACCGAAAGGGTCAAGGCTGAAGCAATCAAGCTTATAAGTGCCCTAACCTATGATTTCAATAATAATTGAGACATTCAGTAAAATGCATAAATGATCTCTGCAGACAGTTTGCTATTGGGTTGAACGTGATGCGAGTAATGATGGTGAAGGCGGCAAGGAGTCCAGACATTGACCCCCTCCACAGAAAGATGTCCTTCAAGAGATGTTTACAAAGTGTTTCCATTTTCCCCCCTGAAGTTATCAAACCTGTCATTATTTGCTGTTGGATGTACACTTTCTGTTGCACAATTAATTACTAACTTGAGTAGCATGGTTATTGTTGGACCTGCATGAGACGCTGAAGTTGCACAATAAGTCACATTGTTTGTAAACTTTTTTTTAAACCTTTTTTCTTTTCTAGCTCCAAAAATGATGATCTAGCCACTGCGATTCTGAAGCAAAAGAGCAGACCCAACAGACTGATTGTTGATGAGTCCATCAATGAAGACAACAGTGTGGTCTCTCTCTCTCAGGTAGATATTCAGATGGCTTCACAAATGGCTTGTATATCTACACATTCCAAACCGTATGATCTGTTGTGATAAATGAAGTTAATATTTGTCATCTTGATATTTTTAAATGTAATAACAAATGATTGTTTAATGCCGCTTTAAGGCCAAGATGGACGAGCTGCAGCTCTTCCGTGGAGACACAGTGCTGATGAAGGGAAAGAAGAGACGGGAGACCGTGTGCATTGTGCTGTCAGATGACACCTGTTCCGATGAAAAGGTGCGCATGAACAGGGTGGTCCGCAACAATCTGAGGGTCAGGCTGGGTGACGTCATCAGGTGAGGCACATCGTACACTTCATTTTTTTCTAAAAGGGTTGTGGAAAGAAAGAAGTGGTTTTAAATCTAATATCTCATGCAGCATTCAGCCATGTCCTGATGTGAAGTATGGAAAGAGGATCCACGTCCTCCCAATAGATGACACAGTAGACGGAATTACTGGCAACTTGTTTGAGGTCTACCTTAAGCCATACTTTCTGGAGGCTTACAGGCCCATCCGCAAAGGTGAGTAACACATATAATTGTCAGGACAAATATTTATTTTGACCTGGCTGATCAAATCGTTCAATGAATGACATTTGTCTCTCGAGTGGTAGAATAACAGTTTTCTTTTACCATGTGAAGGTGATATTTTCTTGGTCAGAGGAGGCATGCGTGCTGTGGAGTTCAAGGTGGTAGAGACCGACCCCTCTCCCTACTGCATCGTTGCTCCTGACACAGTCATCCACTGTGAGGGAGAACCAATCCGGAGAGAGGTGGGGGTCCTGTAAACGCATGTATTCAAATCTACCAACGTAAATTGCATTTTAACATCTTGTGTTTGAACATGCAGGATGAGGAAGAGTCCCTGAACGAGGTGGGCTATGATGATATCGGAGGGGTGAGGAAGCAGTTGGCTCAGATCAAAGAGATGGTGGAGCTGCCTCTTAGACACCCTGCACTGTTTAAGGCCATAGGAGTCAAGGTAAGGCAACAAGCATACACGTCGGTTTTTATTGTACAAATTGAAGTGAGTGTCACCTAAAACAATAAAATATGTTACATTTACAAAACTTACATTTTTACGAAGAAAATGCATCTTTAATTTTGACGCACACGATGTTCTACAGTCATACTTAAGCAGGACTAACTTGCCAACATGGACGAACTTTAGCATTTTGTATTTATTTAGTAATTTTTTCAAGTGTTAAATCACAAAGTAAACCAAGCGTGGACACGGTGAGGACTATTAGCTGCGTTTGGGTTTTGTATGACTTACTCTGTTAGTGTAGTGGTGTCGTCATTAAAGAATTCATCTCTCCCCCCCTCACAGCCCCCACGTGGAATCCTCCTATATGGACCCCCTGGAACCGGAAAGACTTTGATTGCCAGAGCCGTGGCCAACGAAACTGGAGCTTTCTTCTTCCTGATTAATGGTCTGAACTTCCACCTGTTTATCTTTTATAGAGACTGATTCCTAGTCACTTTAAGATAACACTGTGTTGGTCTGTGACGGACTCCTTCTGTAGTTGGTTTGGATTCTCCAATACTTATCCTAAACCAGCACCAGCATATTTATCAGTGGTAGTTATATAACTATAAGCAACAAAACTAAATTTTTGCCTAATATTATATCATTACACAAGCCTCTTCAGAACCCTCTAAAAACAGCAGAACTTTAGGATATATATTCTTATCAGCTGGCTTCAAGGAGTGCAACGCGTATTTGTAAACTTTGTTTTAAAAATAGGCTTCTCATCTCCTAAAATACAGGTCACGTTGGGGAAATTTATATTGCATAGTCGATACGCTAAAGTGTGTTACTTTATGACTAGAGTGGTTGTATCTTGTGATTCGTACATATTTCAAAGTAGTCTATATGATCACCGTTTCCTCTGAAATTAACGAGTTTGTCTGTTAGGTCCTGAGATCATGAGTAAGCTGGCAGGAGAGAGCGAGAGTAACCTGAGAAAGGCCTTCGAGGAAGCTGAGAAGAATGCTCCTGCCATCATCTTTATTGATGAGCTTGATGCAATCGCACCCAAGAGAGAGAAGGTGAGTGGCAAGGAGAAATAAATGTATGTCTGAATAACAATGCCTGTGCCTCTTCTTTATTTACGTGTTTTTTTCCCCTCCAGTACATGGAAGCCCATTTTGTCGTTTAGAAATGTTTGTGCACTTTGTGATATCACACTCATCCTGATCAGTTGCCAATATGCTCAAACTTTTTTTTATTTTCCCCGGAAGGGGTTTGGGAGTCCCCCCTTAAATCAAAAAAATTTGGGACGGCTTGAAAGGGGGTTTTTAAAAATTTTGAAAAATTTTCCTTTTGGGGAAAAAGGGTTTCCCGGGCTTTTTAAAAATTTTTTTTTTTATTAAGCCCAAATTTGGTTTTTCAAAATTTGGTGTTTCCCCAAATTTTCCCGGGGGGGTGGGTTCTAAGAGCTTCACACCCAAAACCCCCGGGCCCTTTCATTTTTTAATGGAAAAATTTTTAAAAAAAAAGGGGGGAAAGCTTTTTAAAAAGTTTTTTCCCCGTTTTTAAATATCAAAAGGAACCCCCCAAAAAAATTTTTCTCCCCTTTCCCTCAAATTTTAAAGGGGCTTTACTTCCCCCTTTTTTTTTTTGGGGGGGACACCTTTTTTTTCTTTTTTAAATAACCTTATTTGGATTGGTTTTATGAAAACCTTAAATTCATTTTTTCCTTTTATGGGTTTTTAAGCTTTGCAAAAATTGCTTTTGGGGGGCGTTCTTTAAGGTGCCTTAAACCCTAATTTTTAGTTTTGGGGCAATAAAAGAATGGCCGACAAAAGTTAAAATTAAATGTAGGGGGAAAAAATGCAGATTGATTTTCAGCCCCCTACGTGACCTTAAAAAGGGGCTTTGGTCTTTTGGTAATATTTCTATTCACTTTTAAACCTCCCTGTGCGACCCTTTGCTGAAACTTTAGGACGATTTTCTGACGGTCACCTCCTGAGCCTTACGGTACATCACGGGCCAACGCCGACTTGCCAATTCCACCTTTGATGGGCTTAGGGTTTAGTGAATTTTTGCTTGAAGAAATGCCCTTGACCCGGGTACTGCGAGAAGCCTCCTTTTTCAAGGGATCTGAGCTTTACCCAATTAAATTGGGATTGATTGTCCGGTTAGTAAAGTTTAAAGGTCCACAGTTTCTTGAAAATTTGGGGAAACCTTGAGGGGTTTATACTGTAAAATTTAAATTCTGACCTGTGGTGATCAAGGGATTCAGGCTGTAAGCCTGAGGAAATTTGGAGCAAACTAGAAACATTTGTGGAAGCCTTCCTGGGCGGTTTTAGGTGGGGAGAAAGGAACGCTGTTAACACTGTATTAAAACCGGCAAACACTGAGTGACCGGACTGCCCTGCGTTCAAGGGTTAGCGGCATGACTTGCCGAATTCCGCACACTTGGACGGGAGACTCATGAAGAGCATAAGGAAACCCTTCCGTCTCCTCACCTCCGGGTGACTGTTGGATTAAAAGGCAATTTATCATTTGCCTTCATTCATGGTTTAGAGTTAATTTCCCTATTGGACAAATGGGTTGTATCCCCACGTTCTCTTAGGGCCTTGGTTTCCCTGCCCTGAGTGCTTTTTGTAATCCATTGTTTTCCTTCAAAATTGAAAGTTAAAACTAAAAACCCAATGAAAAAGGCAATGGAAAGGCGTGACAAATACCGTAAATTCCTGTTAAATAAATCTTAGTTTTGGTTCTGCAAGTATGGCGTGGGCCACTGCATGTAAAGATGCTCTCTCAGCTTCATTCATACAATTACTACGTTCCTCAGTAAATTTGTGATTTTGCCTGGGACTAACGTCAGCCCGAACCCCCTTGTAGACCCTCATTGGACCCCAAAACTTTTCTCTATCACCTCTTTGCTGCCGAGTGTTCCTCTCAATCTTCGTCATTCACTTTTTTAAACCTTTGTTCTCATGATTTTGGCCTCACATCTTACCTCAAACCCTCTTATCTCCCAAAACGAACTTGTTTAATGCTAATGTGGCCCTTCCCTCGAGCTCTTCTCAAAAACAGGTTTAAATCGTGCAAGTAAAATTGTTTGCCTCCCAATGCCATGGTTAAAGGACATTTTCGAGGTTTCCCTTTGGCAGTCTCCGGGCAGACTCGAGGGACAACTTACCCACTATGGGGCAGTGGGAAACTTACTCCCTTTTAGAGGCTTTACCGACTACGCCAGATCAAAAACTTCAAAGGGAACCTCCAAAATAATAAACCTCTTCTTTTCTCCTTCTGGAAAGAACCCGAAATTTATGAAGGGAATTCCTGCCATCCTCAATTTAGACCTCGTTTTATCGCGCAAAAACATCCCAATTTTCACATCACTTTAAAAACGTTGTTTTGGGCAAAGTTAAATTTCGCTAAAATTTTTTGGAACTTAAAAAAATAAACTAACCTGCATTGCTTTTCTTTTCTAAGAAAAACCAAAAAATTTCCTTTCCAGATTTGGGAGGGCCATTTGATTTACATCCTTGCCTTCGCACTCAATAGTGATTACATGTTTATAATTACTTCCATAAATAGCCTTTTAAGCCAAAATTGCTATCACTCTCATGATAAAGCATTCGGTGTTCACGCCCCTTCCTTGCCAAATTTGAAAATCCAGCCTATATCCATTTCACCTCATTTACCCAATGCTTTAACCCCAAACCCCAATCCACTCTAAATGCTCTAAATGTCGGTACCTTTGTTGGTTCCTGGCTGGTGACTTTTCTGTTGTTGACTTAAAGACTGTAACCAGTTTAAACCGATTTTTGGAAAAATTCTAATTTGAGGTAAAATGAGTTTCAATAAATTACTAGCCAAATGTGGCACTTGTACATTAAATGCCCATTAATTACGGGTTTTAAATTCCAAAATTTAGAATACAGGTTGCTCCATTCAATTAAAAATTATCATTTGTAAACCCATTTAAATTTTAAATTCCCTTTCCCAGGGGCTTTCAATCTCATACCCCCGACTTACTTCAGATTGTCCCAAACTTTGTTGGCAACTGGGGAGGCCAACATCCGGGGACGTCAATTTCCTTTTGTCTCAGGGAAATCACAAAGGAACAATAAGTGCGATTTGGGTGAGTTGTAGGATACTCGGGGTTTCCACAGGGTGACCTATTAGAACCCATTGTGCATTTAACATGATTGTGGGCTGCCCTTCATTCAAATTATGCAGGGGAAAATTTTAAACTCAGGGTTATTAGACCGCTCCCTTAAAGGGTCTATTTTATGCTGAAAATGTTCATTCTTTGAACAAAAAACATTAATTTAAGAAACAGAATTCCTAACAAATAATTTCTCTTTAACTTAATTTCAGTTTATAAATTTTTAAAGTTAACTCCTATGCTAGTCTAAACAATCCCTGACCTTGGGATGATTTGATAGGCCTCCTTGGCCCAGGGCGTCTGCCCTTGGACCCCTTGACCCTCGACTTACGGTCTACTTCTTGACCCCGCGGGTCTTTTTCCCGACACATAGATGTCGCGGCAAAAGGTTGAGTAGCTTCAGCCAGGCTCAATCCTCGGCAATTAGTTTCAAACTAACAATATACCCCCAAACTTTTTCCTTTTGTTGTACATGCCCCCTTTAGTCCCTTTACCCCAAGCGTTTGGTGCTTATTGGAACTTGTCCCACCTTGCTGGTTAACCTCCTTCCCTTGGAAAAGTTGAGCCAAAGTTTCCCCAGTAAAGGCAAGAAATACCGATTTTTTTCTTCACTTTAAAAAAATTTCATGAAGAGGGAAGTTGGCGATTCAACGACCCGGAGTTCAACAGCACACAATGACTATTTACCTGAAAGAATCTTGCTCACCTTAAAACCAACATTGAAGACACGGTTTGACTTTTAATTCTACGGGTTTTTACATTTCAGGAAGCCTCCACTTGTTCACCTTTGGAACCGTCGACCACGAATTTTGGACCAGACTATGAATCCAGAATCAGTTATACAAGCCTTTTTATCCCAATTACCGTCACTTCACCCAGACTCATATTCATGGCCCGGGGCTGCAACCCGTTGGGAACCTCCAACGACGACATCCAACACGTAAAATAAACCATCGCTTTAAATCGGGGTTTGTTAACCTGAAACTTAGTAATGAACTAATCCTTTTCGACTTTATTTCCCCTGTGAATTCTTTAGTCGCTTAGTCTTCATGGTTATCCTTTTAGTCTTTTGGTAGACTCTTTTAGGGTTGTTTTGGAGAAGTTGAACTTCACCAGGTTGTAATACTAAAGAACAAGCGTTTGAAACAGGGAAATCAGATACCGGTAAGGTTGTTTCATCAATAAGAACCAAAAGCTAATTCCAATTTAGAACAAAGAGATCTTGTTAATGAAATTGAACTCTTAGTCATGAATCCATCATTATTGAGGAATATGGAACCTCATTCAAGGGCGGGAAACCGGAATGCCCTGTTTAATCCGTCATCCTGAAATTAAGGAACAATCCCAAATCTTTGACTAATTAAATACGGTTAGGCCCAAATTTAGGAAACAAGAGTTTCGCATTGTCGTAACATTGGGGAAGTAAAGTTCAGGTATTCTTAATGGGGCTTAATATCTGATTAAAATTATTTAAAAGTTAATTTTAAAGCTATTTGACTAATAAAAAAAATGTTATCACAAACGTTTGTTAAAATTAATGATTAAATGTTTTAACTTTTGAAGTTGAATTTTGAGTGTTCTGGTTTCTTCTTTATAACTATTACACTTTGAATCAAAGGCGAAATGATTATGACGTTGTTGTAAACCCGCTAGGTTTAAAGCAACGGAACAGCAGGCCCAGCTGTTACTAAAGTTCGAATTAGGGGCCCATTCCCGGTGCCGTCCGCATGAAAAACAGGACGGACTACATGTTTAACAGGCAAGTTTTGAGTTTTTTACAAAATAAATTTTAAAAGTGTTATTTTCTTGGACAAGATAGGGGAAAACGTTTTTTCTCTGGGGGAATCCCTGATTTTTAGGTCTTATCTCCAGCTTTTAAGAGCAGTTACAAGAACCAAAACATAGCAAGCGAAAGCCAACTGCAAAGCAGCGGAATCAGATGACAACTGGGACAAAAAACCCGGTGAAAAAGAACAAGGTATACCTAAAGGAAAAGATACAGCTGAAAGACAAAAAAACTACTGAAACCACTTAAGGAGCTAAAATGGTGTGCCACTCATACCAATTGACAGTTAAATTTCACGCAGGCCAATGGCAGACAGCTAAGACAACAATCTAACACAGGGAACATTCACGCAGGTCCCAAGAAGGAGAAACCTGGGCCAAGCAAAGTAAAACCTTGTTGCAGCAAAGATGAACCTGCACGTAGACCAGACACAAGACATGGAACCAGAATCCCAACGACCGACGGTTTAGGGTTGCATTGGCACTCCAGCAACTACCAGCCAATAGGGGCGGTACCCAGACAGACCCCAAGTTCGTCAACAGACCACCCACAAATAGGTACCATTAACCGGGAACACCGGAAGGACAATTAAACATTTTGTCAGGCAAAAAAATAACGGCCGGAAGGAGCCTGATGAATTTCGACTTCGGTAACACGGCGACAAACTACACCAGAGATACCTTCCGGAACAAATTAGATACATAAAAAGAATACCGCAGGCCTCAACGGGGGGCCACATCACCGCAGGAAAACCACCCAGAAGTTCTAACCCGTTACAGCTTCCTGTTAATTGCACCAAATCTTTTTAATTTTGGGAAATTTTAAAATTTTTAAAATGTAAGTAGACTATGGTTTGGGAAGTAGCCGATTTCACTTATTTAGAAATAACTTGAATTGATGCTACCCGGGAAGTGCATTTGGGGAATGATCTCAACCGGGATAAAACTCACCTTTTCCCTTTTCCCCAGCCGGAATAGCGCTTGCAGCGTCAGTTTGTGGGAAAGGGTAATAAGACTTATGTTTAGTTACGGAGGAAATTTTTTATAGGCGCGACGAACCTTTAAAAATTCCTGTGTGAATACATAAGGGAGGCCAAACGCGGTTGAGGGCCAGGGTAACTTCCGGTGAGAGCCAGCTTTAAAACCTCTGAACCTGACGGCCTTACCGGCAAGCCTAAGTTAGATTAGGTAAAGGGGGCTGACGTTTAAAAGTTTTAATTTAGGCCTGTTAATAAGGGGAAAGGTTGTTTCTGGGAAACCAATTGTGGGAGAGGGAAGTTAGGAAAATACTACAGTTAGGAAATGGTAACGTTGAAGAAAGCAGTAGATTTAAAAATAGCCCTAGGATCAAGACTAGCCTTTAAAAGGGACTAGGCCTAAGGTGGTGAACGGGGGAGGACGTAGGTTAATGAGTTGGTTGATAAAATAATGTTGATTAAGGATTTGGAATAAAAAATTGATACGAATTTATGGAAATGGGGGAAAAAAGTTTTTTTAAAGAGAACAAAAAGTAAAAAGGGAACAATTATGAAGGAAAGGCAGATTGATGGGAATAAAACAATATTTGTAAGGAAATAAAATAGATAAAGGGGAAATAAGCATTGGGAAAAATGCTGAATCGAAAAGAAAAAGGAATTTGAGCCAATAGCGAAAAATTTTAACTTAGCACTAAAAAATTTTTGAGTTAGGAATAATTAACTTTAAAGGGAATCTAAATTTAAAGAACAAAAAGTTACCCAAAAAAATTAAAAGTTTAAAATTCCAATTGAGGTTTTAAGTGGTATGATTAAGTTTAAATTAAATTAATTTAAAAAAAAATTTGGATACCCATTATTGTAATGAATTCACAAATTCTTTTGGTTTTAATCCTTGATTGACTTTTAAATCCATTTGGAGCGAAAAAATTAATATGAATCAAAAGCTGTGGGTTTAAAACAGTTTAACTACGCTGAGGGCGAGCCAAACGCCACGGTGTTATTTCTACTGGGGAAAATAAGGATCTTATGAACGGGTTTCTGAGAAGGAAAAAGGTTAGTTCAATTACTCAATGTATTAGGTTGGCGGACACTATTGTTAGAAATGTTTTACTAGAATTGAAAGTATTTATTTCAAAGGTGGTAGTTGTCGGATCTTGAATTTTTTGGAGGCTTGGTCGGACCAGAAAGTTGGGTTAACATGATTAGATGAGAGGTGATATTATAATTTTTAGATTTAATGTGTATTTTTTACCGTGGATCTTTAAGGGTTTACCGTTAAGGGAAAAGTGGGGTTTGTAAGGGGTGGAGGAGGATGGGTAGGAAAGGGATAAAAGGGGAATGAGATAATAGAATAGAATTAAATTAAATAAATAGATATACAAATTATAAGTAGAATGAATTATAAAAAGCGTGGGTTTCTAAAGTAAGTGAAGCCCTAAGTGGAGGGATGAGGGGAAGTGGAAAGGTTTAAATGAAGGTGAAGGAGAAAGAATAGGACAGAAAGAGAAGAAATAAGAAAATTTTAGATCTGAAACTAGTAAAAACTTGCAAAATAAAAACAAACAAAAATGGAAGGGAGGGTAATTTAAAAATGTAAAAGAGGGAAACAACAAAGGAAAGTGTGAAGAAAGATTTAATTGATGCCCAAATAAAAGTAACATCCACCGAAATTTTTAAAAACTGCAAATGATTGAGGTTTTGGAATGAGGGCCGATCCTTAGGGTAGAGTTTTTTCATTATAAGTATGTAAAAAAAAAAAGGGAAGTGGTTTTAAGATAATTATGTAATGTTAATTCTTTCAACATCGGGAAAAAGTTCCATCCAATTTCTGGGACTTTTTCATTCTAAACTTTTCCTACAAAGAGCTTTGCAGTTCTGTACGGAATTTTAAGGTCATCGCAGATAAATTAATATTATTTGATAATTCCTCTTTTGCCGCATTTTCCTCTAGCCCTAAAACCCCTTTCCCAAACCTAGCCTCCCCAAACCCACTCAACACATTATTGGCCCAAAGCGACAGGTATTTGACGCAGTGACCCTCATTTATTCCATTCTTCCTTAACCAATTTTCCCTTCATTTTCAAAGAGCTGGATGTTCTTAATTTTATGAAATGAACAGTGTATTTAACTTTAAAGAAAACATTGTTTTAAAACCGGCCCTTAATGTAGATATTCAGCCTTATTTCCAACCATTGGGTTGAGAAAATAAGCCTTTGTGTAAATTTCAACCGGAAATTAACTTTACAGTTTCCTGTTTCCAAAAAAACTTGGGAAAAAAAAAATTTACGTTAATTAAAGATAACTAAAAGAAATTTAAGGGCCTTTTGGGAAAAGTTTTATGCTTGTAAAAATTTAGATGGTTTTAGATCCTTTTTAAACTTTATTGATTTGAATTTTATTTTAAACTAATAAAAGGAAACAATTAAAAAAAAATAAAATTTACTGAATATTTAACCAGGTTTCCCAAAAGGTTTTGAAACTTTCATTAGTTAAAAAAATTTCTACAAAATAGTAACGGGGTTGGTTTTTGTTAAAATTAAAAAACAAAAAGAATTTAAGGACCCCGGGTTCCCAAAATGTCCCCAAATTAACAAAACTCTTAAACCACCCAAAACACCTGTGAGTTGGGTTGGGTTGTAAGTTTTAATATTGAAATTCAAAATTTAAAAAAAAAAGGTAAAATAAAGTAAAAAGGTTATTTTTAAAGGGTTAAAGTATACAAAAAAAAATGAAAAGTATAAAATTAATTAAAATAATAAATAAAAAGTTAATTAAAAAGTAAAAAAAGTAAAAGTTAAGTAAAAGTAATTAAAAGTAAAAAATAAAATAAAAGTAAAAAGTAAAATAAAAGTAAAATATTAAAAGTATAAAAGTATAAAATTAAAAAGTTTAAAAATAAAAATAATAAAAAGAAAAATTAAAAAGATAAAATAAATAATAAAAAAAGTTTTAAAAGTAAATTTTAAAATAAAAATAATGAAAAAAATAATAAAATAAAAGTTAAAAAGTTTAAATAAAAAGAATAAAATAAAAAAATTTCAAGTAAAAATAAAAATAAAAAAAAAAAATTTTTAAAAATTTAAAATTAAAAGTTAAATAAATAAAAAAAAAAAAGTAAAAGAAAATAAAAAAGTTAAATAAATTAAAAAGTTGTAAAAGTAATAATAAGTTATATAAAAAAGCAAAAAAAAATAAAAAATTGAAAAGAATAAAGTAAAAGTTAAATTAAAATTAAGTAAGAAAAATATATTTAAAAAAAAAATGCAAAGTAAAAAGTTCAAAAAAGTATTAAAGTAAACAAAATCCCATTATATAAATAAATCTCTTTTGTAAATTAAAATATAATAAAGTAAAAAAAACAAACGCCTAAAAAGGTTAATCTTTTAGTGTATGGATCAAAAACATAAAATAAAATTAAAAAACCTTTAAAATTAAAATAAAAGAAATTATGAATAATAAAAGTAAAATAATAAATAAATAAAAAAAAATAAGAAAAAAAATACAAAAAGATTAAAAAAAATTAAAGAGTTAAATACTTTATAAAAAGAATAAAAGTTAAAAAAGTAATAAGTATTTTATAAAATTTATAAAATATAAATTATAATTAAAGTAAAAAGAAAATAAAGATATAAAGAAAAATAATAAAAGTTAAAAGTAAAGTAAAAATAAAAAGAAAAAACAATTTAAAAAATAATGATTAAAAATTAAAACAAATAAATTATAATAAAGTAAGTTATTATAATTTTAAAATTAAATAAATAGTAATTTTAAAGTATAGTGAGATCGAAGGCATTGAGAGAAACCATTTAAAAGTAAACGTATGACCACTCAAAGGATTTAAATTAAACATTTTTTTGAAACCCTTATTAATCATTTATGTAATATTGAAAAAAATTAATAAATTAAATTGAAACCTGAATTGAATTTTGGAAATTTAAAGACTCTAAAAGGATTTTCTTTGAATGAAATGATAAATTATAATAATATTCCTAATTTTGAACACTTAGTAATCACTTTTAAACATAAGTTAATGTTCAAAATTTTTTAATTGACCTTTAAGAGGCTAATGTTTTTTAATGGTCTCCAGAAAAAGGTGTTATTTTGTTCACGAGTGTCTCTGATGAAGATGGTGTTCTGTAGACCAGGCTTAACCCCGGGTGTAAGGTGGACCTGTTGTCTATTAACTGGGTGACCCCAGTTGCTCTGACCACTTGGGGGAAAGTTTAACCCATTGGACCATTACTCATATGTGCTGCTTATGTAAATTAAACCATGATGAAGAAACTCTTCTTAAAACTTGAACCATCATTGAAAATGAAATGGCTTTGAATTATTCATATGGTTTTAATAAAAAAATATTAATACTGCACCAAATACTTGAAATTTAAAATGTTTATAAGATTTATATATGCTATTAATTACTTGTAGCTTTTTACTAGTTTTTTTAATTTTTATTTTGACCAAACAAAATTAAATGATTAATCAATGTATATTTTAATTAAACTTTTTAAAATTTACATATAAATTATAACAAACAATACCTAATCAATAAAACATAAACAAAAACATCAACAATATATAATATAAAAAAATACAACATATACATAATAAAACCAATAACAACACACATATACAATTAACTATATAAACATATACAATACACCCACTTACCAGACTACAAATTAAACAATAAATGAGCAAAGCCATTCTAGGGGGAGCAATGAGAACAATGGAGGGTGGAATGACCCCCCAGTGGTTGTGATTCTAGTCATGTTTGTCTTTATATGTCCTATTTGTGTCAAATAATACTGCTTTAATGGAGGTCCAATTATAGAGACTCCATTTAAGGTCCCGGAGCAGCAAAGCACCCCTTCGCAAAACCTGAATCCTTTCAAGTAAATAGATATTTCTTGCAATTACCACATGATTCATGAGCACGGCTAGAAGAACAATAGGTTTGGGCTTTTTGTGTTACCTGAAACTGCAGCATTGTCTTCCCCAGGTGTGAGTGGAGCAGCACACTGTAGGCTCCGATGCTGGTGCTGGAGTCACGGGCCTCTTCTACAGAGACCTTCACAGACAACAGAGCAGCTCAACATTCATGCTGCAACTACATTCTCATTTTATATTTAATACGCTGATAACATTATTTCTATACTATTTAACACCATTATTGTTTTTCTCGTGGTTACAGAACTCTTATGTTTTTACAGAAAATTACAAGAAGAAAATTACACAGTTTTACCAAAGAGACGTAAAATCTCCAGTAGCAGAGTTTCATCTCATTCACACATGTTTTATTGTCCGTCTTCTACCTTCTGCTTCAATCTATTCCAAGACGAGGCCCATGAGTCGACCGTGAGCCCGCTTTAGGACCCATAGGAGGCCGTGTGTTTGCCAGAGCTTCGACGGGCTGCTTGCTTTGTGTTTCTGTGGGGGGTCGGTGAAGGACTGCAGGGGGGGGTTACCTGGACGTCTGTGTCCTGGCTGTAGAAGGTCTGCAGAGGAAGCTGCTCTTGCTTTTCTGGATGGTGGAATATGCCGACTACCAACTCTTCATCCACTCTGTCATCTTCATTGTGTTGTTCCTGTGTTTTAATGTGTGTGTAATGATTCCTTCTGGTCACATGACATCTATGACACCTGTCCATCCTGGAGAGGGATCCTCCTCTGTTCTCTCCTCAAGGGTTCTGACCTTTTACCCTGAAGGGTTGTTTGGGAGTTGTTCCTGATCCCATGTGAGGTCAAAGGTCAAAGGTCAGGGATGTCTCTGTGTACAGATTGTAAAGCCCTCTGAGGGGGATTTATAATTTGTGAAAATGGGCTCTACAAATAAACTGAAGTGAATTGAATTGCTTGTGCGTGTGACTCGGTGCCTCGCTGAAGGCGTCAGGTGTGTGTGTGTGTGTGTGTGGTTAAATGTAACGCTGTGCATTAACACTGGTTCACACTCACAGCACTGTCTGCGGCCGCCTGCTGCAAACTGTGAGCGATGAACTGAGCGTCGATGCGTCGACACGGCAGCTCGTTCACTAGCGAGTTCATCAGCGCCACGCGGGCCGCATCCCTCCGAGCTTCTGCCAGAGTGTCGCACACCTGTGGACGAGGAGACGGCAGGAAGAAGGCCAAAAGAAGGGAAACGTCGTCGGTTCAAACAGAAGTTTCTGGGCCTGCTGCTGTGAGCCGAGGGTCGACTGACTTGAGTGAACAAGTTCGCTCTATAAACCGGCGCCCACTCTTAGTCAAGTTCTGATTTTACACTTCATTAAAGCTAATCATGGGATCAGACCTCAGTTCCTCAATGAGATTAGAACATAAGAGGCATTCACAGATATCCAATCACATGCCTTCTCTGAGCTGGGGGCCGCTGTCTGGGCCCCAATGAGCCCCTTGAGAGGCATTATTGGATTAAATCAGCATAATATGAATTTAAATACACCTTAAAAGAGTATGTGACTATGTGTGTATCCCTACTAAATGACCTTCAAGTGTTGCTTGTAAGCTCGTACCTCTGATGGGAAAGTTAATGTGAGACAACAAATACTTTTGGTCGGAGAACAGTTATTTTATAATGTCGTTTATATATTCTGTGCTGCTGCAGCAAAATGAAGAAAAGCAATCGCAGATCAAACACTGTTATTACTATGTATGTACGTTTAGTAAATGCTAGTTCATTTGAAACTACAGCCACACTAACTGTTTATCGTATAACAAGCTAAGTGGACTAAGGACACTGGTGGAATATTCCTACTACCAACTACGCCACTGCCCTGCTGAGACTCCGCCCACTGTTGAGACTCCGCCCACTGTTGAGACTCCGCCCACTCCTCCTCTTTACCTCCACCTGCCTGATGGACCGTGGAGGTCTGGATGGTGGAATATGCCGACTACCAACTCTTCATCCACTCTGTCATCTTCATTGTGTTGTTCCTGTGTTTTAGTGTGTAATGATTCCTTCTGGTCACATGACATCTATGACACCTGTCCATCCTGGAGAGGGATCCTCCTCTGTTCTCTCCTCAAGGGTTCTGACCTTTTACCCTGAAGGGTTGTTTGGGAGTTGTTCCTGATCCCATGTGAGGTCAAAGGTCAAAGGTCAGGGATGTCTCTGTGTACAGATTGCAAAGCACTCTGAGGGGGATTTATAATTTGTGAAAATGGGCGATACAAATAAACTGAACTGAACTGGTGGGTCGTTGACGCGGGTCAGGCGTGTCAGATGACTCCGTGTGGAGCTCCTGCCCCGCAGCACAGACGATAAACACACCTTGTAGTTGCCGAAGCAGCTTCCTCCTGGCAGGGTGACGTAGCAGACGTGTGGAGGAGCGGGGGACGGGGCCGACTCGTACAGCAGCAGGCTCTCTGCGCGGCCGTCAGGTTCACTGGAGGAACCGTTGACCTGGCCGCTCTGCCTCTGCTCCCAGAAGTTGTGGAGCATGGCCACGACGTTCACTGCACACATGGAACACGGACACACACGTGTGTGAGGACAGAGCCACTTTCATTGTAAGACATTTCTAAAACTCTTCTGTGTTCTCATCACGTTTCTTTGATCTCGCTCTGAGTAAACCTGTCAGAATATGTGTCAATGTTAACGGAAATATAAAAGGCAAACATCTGAACATCAGCTTTTCTAGACAGTGTATATTTATGTAGAATCAGGAAGTGGAGTTGGCATCCCACAACGTATTTCATCATTTTATAACGCTTTGAGCTTCTTCTGACCCTGAAATAGATTTAAATGTTTCCTGCGTCCTTCTTCTTCTCTTTCTGAAGGACAACTTTTAAAGAAACATAACAAAGCAATGAGAAAACAATCGGTTACGACAGTTGTAACTGTTTGCTTTTTGATCTAAAAACCAAAAATGTCCATTTCCTGTTGAAAGCAACATTCGAGCTCCTCCGTTACTCACAGTCTTTGGTGTTGGGGTCAGCCTCACTCTGTGACAGGTACGACATGATGCTCTCCTCCACCTCCACTTCACTCATCTTTATTCAGTGTTTACTTCCACAGCTTCCTCAAATATAGTCAGTCCACTTTTTCCTCATGAGAATGATCATTAACGCAGCACACATGCCGTTAGAATGAGCAACCGCCGGAGCTCAGGATGGGAACGTCACAAGGAACTGGAAACGTGAAAGACCCTCTTTGCTCCACTTTTCTCCTCGTCTCCTCCGCCCCTGTGTGAACATCCCACCAGGGCTGCTTTTTTTTATAAAGCGGACCACCTTTGTCACCCTCGCTGCCAATTAGCTCAGAGGGCCCCTCACTCTTTCTACACACACACACACACACACACACACACACACACACACACACACACACACACACACACACACACAGAGGTGCAGAGCTGGAATGCTGGGCCCCTCCCTCCGGCCATGCAGCTGGCTAATCCCTGAACAGAGCTGGAACGTTAGAGACCTGCACAAAGCTGCCAAGTTAAACCACAGATGACACGATGCGCCAACTCCAGAAACAGGAATAATATAAATTTGGGGACGGTATATTACTGGATGCTTCTTTTCTGACATCACATACCCTCAGTGCCCAACATGTTCGGGACACTTCTACCCGACATGAAGTGCATACGATGTGTGGGCGTGGGATACTTTTGACTTCACACACTAATTTGAGACCATGGAGCCCAGGCTCTGAGCTCCATTCAACCTCTTCAATATGAATGCCCATTGTTCAAGTCTGAATTCAGCCGCTCTCTGAAAGCCTCTTACATATAAATGAACCAAATTCTGAGAAAGAAGTGGTTTCCTAGCTCCTGAGTCCTCTTCCTTCACATATTAAGCCTCGAGTTGAGTCAGCGTCAGTGTTGGGTGTTCCTGCCCATTTCACGTTGAATGTGTTGGTGTTCTGGAGCATGTACGTTCCCACATGCCTTTATCACGCTCTACGTTTCTGATTGGTTGCTGGGAAGGTGGAGATAGAAATCTATTCAAGCTACAATAATAGTTTGGAGATCTGTGAATAGACTGAGAATAAACACAAGCTTTTTATTAACTCGCATTCTGTTTGATTCTTACTCTCTAAGGAAGCCAACTAAACTAAATAGAATATGCTCACTTGACTACCAAGCATGTTTAGCACAGGTGCATTTGACTTCCCCCCCCCCCCCCTCATTTCTTAAAACTATTTTGAATAAACACAGAAAAACACTCATTAGTAATTACAAATGTTTATTCATCAATCATACAGCTTCATTATAAGGAGTCGGTATTTAAATGACACTGAATAGTTCTATCTCGTCCTCTGTGTATTTCACAGAGCAGTTCAGATGTTTCAGACGCTTCTTCAGAATGTTTCCATTAACTATCGTGTTTTTAGCTCTTCAGGCCCAATAGAGCAGTGGGCGCATCCAGCATCCATGGCAACCAGAACCAACAAACATGCCGTCCACCTCGGCCGTTATCCCCAGAGGGAGCCACAATCCAGACTGGACTTGATGTTGCTCTGGTTCTCTCGGTGGGTGTCGGTCACCAGGTTGGCTTCTCCTTTGTGCAGACGTCTCCTCTGTGCAGCCTTCTGCTGCTTGGTGAGCTGCATCCTGACCTTCTGACGGACGACCTCCTGCAGGGCCGAGAAACGACGACAGACGGTTACTACGGACGCACGTCTGTCTCTGCCAGGCCGACAACAGTTTGCAGACATGGAGCTTCTGCTTCTAGTCGACTGAGTCACATTTGTTGACAAATTGAAGAATTTGAACACCAATTGAAACACCATATGAACGCTCTTCAGCTGCACCTATAGGACATTTCCAAAACTAAATTATTAGGATTGCTCCGTATTCAATTCAATTCAGTTTATTTGTAGAGCCCATTTTCACAAATTAGAAATTCCCCTCAGAGTGCTTTACAATCTGTACACATAGACATCCCTGACCTTTGACCTCACATGGGATCAGGAACAACTCCCAAACAACCCTTCAGGGGAAAAGGTCAGAACCCTTGAGGAGAGAACAGAGGAAGATCCCTCTCCAGGATGGACAGGTGTCATAGATGTCATGTGACCAGAAGGAATCATTACACACTAATTAAAACACAGGAACAACACAATGAAGATGACAGAGTGGATGAAGAGTTGGTAGTCGGCATATTCCACCATCCAGACCTCCACGGTCCATCAGGCAGATGAAGTGTACAAACTTTCAAGTGATCACACCTCGGAGTGACTGTATTTTATTATGACAATGCATTAGTGTGTGTGGCGCTGTCACCTTCACGCTTGAGTAATACACTTCACTGCCGACAGCTGTGTGTGTGTGTGTGTTTCTCTCACCGGTGGTATTGTGGAGCAGCCCCCTGTGCTGCCCGCCGTCCCCTCGCTGTCGGTCCTCATCCTCCTGTGATCCGCCATGTGGAGAAGACTGTCCGAGTCTCTGAGGGAGAACAAACAAACAACACAATTGATATTAAGGCAAAACAAAAACCGTGAATCAACGTATAATCTACATGTTAACGTCATGCTTAGTTTTATGCAAAGTATGCTATGTTTTATTCTCTGAAAGTTATGGACCAGCTGCATGTGGCGTTCAGCCTTCATATCTCATCAGATGAGGACTGAGTTTACCTGAAGGGTTTGAACTCCTTGTTGGCGGTAGAGCGGTCTGCCAGCTCTGGACACTCATCCTTTGCCTCATTCAACTCTTCCTCCAACTTCTTATCTGGCTCTTCATCACTTCTTGCAGTAGATGTCGTCTCAATCTCTTTTTGTTCTTCCCCTTCTTCACTCTTGTTCTCCTCAGTTTGGATGTCTGCAGGCGAGTCGTTGACTTTCAGACCTTCTAGTTCCAGCAGTGCATGCTTATATTCCTCCAAGTGCACACTATCTTCATCCGTTTCCTCCTCCTCCTCTTCATCATCATCATCATCATCGTCGTCGTCGTCATCATCATCATCTTCCTCCTCGGGTCCAGCTGGGTGTAGCAATGCAGCATCTCTCTCCAGGTCTTTGGTGAAGCCGCTCGCGAAGACGTTGACATCCAGAGAACAAGACCGCCTGTAGGAATAAACAGTGACAACAAAAGATCGTTTAAGGTGTGCTTTTCACTTCGAAATAACGATAGGATCAAAATGTAATTGTCATAATCACGTAAACAACATTCAAGTAAATACAATTCTTTTGTTCAACTGTATAAAAGAGCAACTGTCATTGTATGTCAGGGGAACTTGGCGCTGCGTACATACTTGATGTCTTTGAAGGTTGGAAAGCACTCACTCTCGTATTGGTATCGTCTGGCAAAGAAATCTCTGATACATTTCACATCTCTGTCAAAATACCTACAAGCAAAGTTAAGAAAAGTGAACAACGGAGAAATCTTCGACTGTTTTAATAATCTACGGTGTTTGTTAATTCTCAATTTTCTAAGGGAGAGACCAACCATTCGGCATTAAGGTGCGAGGTGGACACCATTTGAGGGAAGTCGATCATCGTTATGTGGTCCTGGTCGTCCAGCATGAGGTTGAACTCGTTAAAGTCTCCATGAATCAGGCCGTGATTGCCCAGTTTGACGATGAGCTCCATGAACTCATTGTACAAGGCAGGTAGGTCCTGCAGCCCGTGCACCTGACACCTGAAAGACAACAATACACAGTATTGAAATTAAAAACACATCTTTTCCGACGATATCTGGATTAAAACACAGATTAGCACTTCAGTGGCACTTAAATGGCTCTTATTATGGTACTTTTGTAGTTCGACTATCTTGAAGAAATGTTACTTTCTGTATTCTTGTTGTTCTTAGTTTGTACACTAGGTTGATTCACTTGTTGTAAGTCTCTTTGGATAAAAGCGTCTGCTAAATGACATGTGATGTAATGTAATGAAGTGTGTACAACTGCCGTCACTAAAGTAATATATAAAGCAAGACAGAAGGCTGGCTTGTTTACATACAAAGGGTATCCATTGATGAGCTCCATCACAACAGCGTGTCGGTTATAGTCCACAGGTTTGGGAACAGGAAAGCCCCGATCATACAACACCTGAAACATTTGAAGAAGACATTTTAGTAATTTCTGCCCACATTTTCTTTCCAGTCTACATAACATACATACTTTCTGATAAGTTCCATTACCTTCATGTAGGCAAACTCCTTCATGGCAGAGAGGCGAGAGAGATAAAGCCAGGACATGTTCTTCCTGTGTTTGTGGTAATCTCTCTTGTTCTTCAGGTTCCTGAAGGAGGTACGGCCTAATCGGTGAAGCTTCAGCGCGTACTGCTCGTCGTTTGGACTCGCCACGATGTAGATATCTACAGGAAGGGAGCACAAACACATATCTATATGAACACGAGTTTCTGACATTGTCCAAGCAGTCTGGGAAACTGCTGGAAGAATACAAGTAATGTCAACATATGGGGGAACATTACATAAACTACTGGCAGTTAAAAGTAAGTTTAAAGTATTTCTTTAAAGTTATTATGGGTAACAATGTAAATACTCATTTGTACGAAGAAAAAAATGTAATCAAAAGGGACGGAAATAGTTCAATATTATATGATATTCTCTGTTAAAGAAAACATTTTAATGCTATGCTTTGATTTTATTTGAAGTGTTCGGGCGACTCTTTACAAACTAAGTCTAAATATTCAACACGCTGCATCTGATCCATCTGACGCATTGATTTGGATAAAAGCCCCACATGCCCACCGAGAGGCGTCTGCCTGAACACCTGCAGACGGAACTCACCCGACTCTTTGCCCACGCCGATCTGGTTGCCGACTGAAATGAGAACTTCTCTGGCGCAGAAGGTCTTCAGAGCCAAGTAGTCATATCCTCCGTTGTTCAGCCGGTAACCTTGCACAGCTGAAACAACAGACACATTAGGACGATGACCTACATGTCCTGTGTCCCCCACACGAGGCGCAGCTCGTTTTGTGTGTGTTTTCTTACACTTGGAGCGTTCATACGCCACCAGTTTGTGTTTGACGAGCTCCCTGAGGATCTTGTTGCAGCCGCCGTGTTTGAGGCTCGCGATGGAGGCCAGGAGACTCACCGGAACGATCTCATGGTTCTTCATCCCCATCTCCACCTGAGCAGACAGGTGGACGACAACAGACACGCAGGTAAACAACCAGCAAAGACACACAGAGACATGACAACTGACAGGCAGACAACAGACATACAGAGACCTGACAACGGACAGGCAGACAACTGATAGACAACAACAGACACGCAGGTAAACGACCAGCAAAGACACACAGAGACATGACAACTGACAGGCAGACAACAGACAGACACAGTCAACAACAGACAGACAACTGACATACAGAGACCTGACAACAACTGATAGACAACAACATACATACAACAGACAGTCACAATCAACAACAGACAGACAACAACATAGAGACCAGACAGTCAACAACAGACAGACAACAACAGACAGACAGTCAACACAGACAAAGTCCAGCCCGGACGGTGGAGGTCGGAGCCGTTACAGTCCAGTCTGACGGAGCTGGTAGTAATGAACCATTTCTTTGTCTCAGCTTTAAAGAGTTGAATGCTCGTAGATCTCTGATAGATCTCTGGTAGATCTCTGGTAGATCTCTGGTAGATCTCTGGTAGATCTCTGGTAGATGCGGTTGTTAGCTCGCGACGGGTTGGTTCACCGGGTTGTTTGGTTAGCTTAGCATAGCCGCTGAGCCGCGCGGACCGGAGGTCGCTACTCACCGCGGTCAGGACCCGGAAGTCATCTCGAGATAAGTATCTCAACACCACGACGTTCAGCTTCCCCATGTTTCAACCACAGGACGACCGGAAAGCGAGTCTCTGTTACTGTTTGGGCTCAGTCGTCCACATTTCTAGTAAACACACGTGCAAGTCGGAAGTGAAGGGGAACGGAATGCCGTCACTTCCGGTATACGAGGGCGACGTCATCATGACGCGCCAGCACCGGATACCTTTACCGGAACAATACATCATTTGACATGATAATAAAGAACGGCTTGACCGGGACACGTAAAGCATCATAGCAGTGGCGGGGCTTTCGATATCGTCTATCTCTGGGTTGGAGTAGTTCCACCTATTTTAATGTATTATATTATGTTTACTGGATATTCATTACTGATATCTGCTTTGCCCAAAGCTCTATTTTAAGATATATGTAAGTAAATTGTTACTTATCAAAACTTTTTTATAAAAGATATTTTATGTTTAGTGCATATAGTTTGGGAACATTAATAGGGCTGGATGTTAACTGATTTAACATTACCTGTGAATACAAAATAAACTATAGAATGCACGTTGTATCTCCACGCCCGGATTAGATGTCATGTTTAACCGCTACGGAGACGTCAGAGCCAGGGGAGCATTTAAAAAAGTCCTGCCGAGATCAGGCTGCTCTCGTAGGCCACGCTGAGCCTCCACCGGGGACGGATAGGGACCGTCAACGTGGTGCAGAGCTGAGGAGGATGAGGTCAGATGAAGACGTTCAGTCGATGTTGTTGCACAGGAGATATGGAAACGTTTTTTTAATGAATGGGAAACAGATCGACTGAAATGGCTGTTAAACTCTCTGTAGTGGAGTTTAGTGGAGCAGTTTAAGGAGGACCAATGACTGAGCAGCTTGAAGAGGACCAATGGCTGAGCAGCTTGAAGAGGACCAATGACTGAGCAGCTTGAAGAGGACCAATGGCTGATCAGCTTAAGGAGGACCAATGACTGAGCAGCTTGAAGAGGACCAATGACTGAGCAGCTTAAGGAGGACCAATGGCTGATCAGCTTGAAGAGGACCAATGGCTGAGCAGTTTAAGGAGGACCAATGGCTGAGCAGCTTAAGGAGGACCAATGGCTGAGCATCTTAAGGAGGACCAATTGCTGAGCAGCTTGAAGAGGAATGAATTAACTGATCCATCAGCAGGAGGAATGGGGTGAACTGTTGCGCAATATGCATGATGCTATTTTAGGAAAATAGTTCAAAAGCCACAAAATACAAAAGAACAAGGTATATAAAAAAGGATGAACTAATTTAAGGTTACACGTCCAGAAAATCTTCCAGTAATATAGATGTGTGTAAATATATATACATATGTGTGTGTATACAGGACTGTCTCAGAAAATTAGAATATTGTGATGAAGTTCTTTATTTTCTGTAATGCAATTAAAAAAACAAAAATGTCATGCATTCTGGATTCATTACAAATCAACTGAAATATTGCAAGCCTTTTATTCGGATTTATTGCTGATTATGGTTTACAGCTTAAGAAAACTCAAATATCCTATCTCTAAATATTAGAATATCATGAAAAAGTATACTAGTAGGGTATTAAACAAATCACTTGAATTGTCTAATTAACTCGAAACACCTGCAAGGGTTTCCTGAGCCTTGACAAACACTCAGCTGTTATAAATCTTTTTTTTAAACTTGGTCTGAGGAAATATTAAAATTTTATGAGATAGGATTTTAGAGTTTTCTTAAGCTGTAAGCCATAATCAGCTATATTAAAAGAATAAAAGGCTTGCAATATTTCATTTGATTTGTAATGAATCCAGAATGCATGACATTTTTGTTTTTTTAATTGCATTACAGAAAATAAAGAACTTTATCACAATATTCTAATTTTCTGAGACAGTCCTGTATATATATGTCAGTGCACTGACAGCGTGCACGTTTTTTTGGTGCGCTTTGATCTCTTGATGATCTGTGACGTCGCGTTTGACGTCACGGAGCGCAGAGCCAGAGTTTGGGTATAGAACCGGCCGCCACGAGTCCGTTGCGTTTCCTGGAGAGGAAACGGCCCCCGAGCTCCAACGGTACTCCGGTACTGGAGCCAGGGCCTGGTCGCGCGTTGAGCGGCTCGGACCCCGGGTGGAGTTCGCTCTACTCCCGTGTTGCTACACCCCCCGGTGAGCGGCACTACTTATCGTGACAATGCCATTTACACGTTTTTTTAGATATGGTAAAAAAAGCGTGTATCGGGTTCTTGATTTTCTCCCCCTCCCCGTTAAGGTGTGGAGGAGGTTGAGTCGCTTGCTCCCTGACCAGGAGCCCATTTGAGCGGACTCAGTTGTTTAGACTAGATTAGAATAGAATATGAATAGATTAGAATAGAATATAAATAGATTATAATAGAATAGAATAGAATGTATAAATATTTAGCCGGCTGGAGTCGCTTCGCCCAATGTGAGTTGGGACCGACTCTAAGTGCCCCGAGGCCCGATAGAATTAGGGGTCATCGGTGAGGCAGGGCGGTGGATGGATGGATAGGTTAGAATAGAATAGAATAGAATAGATTAGATTATAATAGAATAGATTAGATTAGATTAGAATAGAAATAGATGAGCAATGTATATAAGAAGAAGAAGATGAAGGAGAAGGAGAAGCTGAAGGAGGACGAGAAGAAGATGAAGGAGAAGAAGATGAAGGAGGAGAAGATGAAGGAGGAGAAGAAGAAGATGAAGGAGAAGAAGAAGATGAAGAAGAAGATGAAGGAGAAGGAGAAGCTGAAGGAGGACGAGAAGAAGATGAAGAAGAAGAAGATGAAGGAGGAGAAGAAGATTAAAACTCGTAAACTATCACCACCTCATCACCACATTTTCTTTAGCTTAAAATGCGAACTTTATGGTCTAGATTACGGACAGATGCGTATTTTATAAAAAAGTGTAAAGTTGATTGGACCCGTATGAGGCTCTGTTGAGGTGGTGATGAGGTGGTGATAGTTTACGAGTTTAATTAATGTATTGTCGCCTAAAGAAAGAAAATAAAGGAGCATCACCAGCAGCAGGAAGACTTCACGCCAATTCATACGATCCGTTACAACGCTTATTGCTGTCACAACATGCAGGCGAAACAACAGATAACATCATAATAAATAAGACTAGAGGATGCTTTTTCCAATTCATAACAGCATTGTAGAAAAGAGAGACAACAAACGGCAAAGATACGTTGATTAGAGACGTATTTGTAATTGTAATCCGTCAAATACAAACGTAATCTGGAGAGAGATACGTTCCAGTCAAACGAAACTGCAAATTGCATTTGAGGTCTGGGGGAACGTGATGTTTGAGACACGGGTCGCTGCAGGAGGACGTGAGTTCCTCTCCTCACACAGAGGAGTCCTGTCATGTTGTGACCGGATACTTATTATTATATGATGTCATTAAGTCAGAAGAATATTTATATATATCATTTATAAAGACTAAATGTGTCTCCTTCTTCTCCTTCTTCTCCTTCATCTTCTTCTTCTCCTTCATCTTCTTCTTCTCCTCCTTCATCTTCTTCTCCTTTATCTTCTTCTCGTCCCCCTTCAGCTTCTCCTTCATCTCCTTCTCCGTCACAGACGATTTGAGTGACTGTTACCGTGGCAACGCTGACAGCGTGCACTGACAACCTGCACTGACAGCGCGTGCATATGTGTATATATATATATATATATATATGTATATATATACATACATACATATGTGTGTGTGTATATAATAAAAGCCCTCTGGAGATTACCTTAAATGTAAGGAAGAACACCTTTTCATTTTCCTAGGCTTCTCAGGCAGCGTCAACACAGTTGGATTTCTTTGTGCACCAGGAATGCAGCGACTTATGAGTCAAGATGTTCAGACCCGACGCAACAACCGCACTCCTGCGCTCTGAAAACCATGATTTCCAAAGCGTGTGCATATTCAAACATCACACACTGGAAAGGCTTGGATCGATATCTTTCAACTTCATTATCTGTTCAATCACAAATGCAACAACTGTGGGAACAAGACATTTCAACCGTGTGTTCCTTATATTGCAGGTCACCATGTCTGCTGTGAAAAAGGCTCACGGGTGTAAATGATGGAGGATTATTATGAGGGTCTTCTTTTGATCTTTGACTGTGTTCTAAACATTTTATTTTATTGTGAATATGTTAGATATTATTTAGCTTGTTTGGCTTTTGTGTAATTTTACTGTATTTTATAATCTTGATTGACCAGCAGTGCCGTGAGTCCAAGACTTCCCCCTCGGGGAAAATAAAATACATATAATTAAAGAAATATATCTACAGAAATTATTGCATTTAGCACCAGGTTTCTGTTGCCATAGCAGCTGGATTCTATGCATTCTGTGGGCAGGTAGGTTCTAAACAGAGTGTTTACTCAGGACTGCCCTGTGACAGACAGCACTATGTTCTCCTCTCAGCCACACACACACACACACACACACACACACACACACACACACACACACACACAAACAGAGTGAGCGCTCCACCGCCACAGGCTGTGTTGACTCAGTGGAATTCCTCCATTGGTTTATTCAACATTCTGCAGTTCAGCAAGTGCCTGTGTCCACAGAGAGGTCAGGCATGCTGTGTGTGTGTGTGTGTGTGTGTGTGTGTGTGTGTGTGTGCGTGAACAAAACCAAGCAGAGGTGTTTTAATGACCTTTGTGTACAACATATATCCTAGAATTAACTCTAAAACCTGCTCTGTGTGTTACTGCAGGGAGCGCAGTGAGACCACCCGCTGTGAGTCACTCGGCCTCTAAGTCTCTACAGTTATTTACACTCGCTGCAAAAATGAAAAAAAGTGATACAAAGTGAAAAAGTAATTAAAAAGTAAAAAAGTAATTAAAAAGTAATAAAAGTAAAAAAGTAATAAAAGTAAAAAAGTAATTAAAAGGTACAAAAGTAATTAAAAAGTACAAAAGTAACAAAAAAGTACAAAAGTAATAAAAAGTTCAACATTTATAAAAAAGTCATGAAAAGTAAAAAAGTAATACTAAAGTAAATTAAGAAAAGTAAAAAAGTAATAAAAAGTAAAAGTAATAAATCGTAAAAAAGTATTTAAACAGTAACTAAGTAATGAAAAGTACTAAAGTAATTAAAAAGTAAAACTTTCTTAAAAGTAAAAAAGTAATGAAAAACTACAAAAATAATAAAGTTAAAAAAAGTTAAAAAAATTAAATAAGTAATAAAAAATAAAAAATCATGAAAAAGTAATTTAAAAAAAGTTATGAAAAAGTAAAAAAATAATAAAAAAGTTTTTAAAAAAAGTTTAAAATGAATAAGATTAAATTAGTAATTACAAATAAAAAAATCATGAAAAAGTAAAAAAATAAATAAAATAAAGTTAAAAAAGTTATAAAGTAGTGAAAAAGAAAAAAAGTGATGCAAAAGTAAAAAATTAATTAAAAAGTAAAGAATTTATTTTAAAAAAAAGTTATGCAAAAGTTAAAAAGTAATAAAAAGTAATAAAGTAATCAAAAGTAATAGAGTAATACAAAGTGAATACAGTTACGTACCAATTAATTTAGTTGGTATGAGTCTGCATTAATGTTGCTACATCAGGTCAAGAAAAGGCGGAAAGACGACAGAGCGATCTGGCACATGAGCAAAGGGTAGTCCTCAATTAAACACGCTGATGAGCATCTAACCTAAATAAATCTAATAAATCAAAGTCTTCATTTTGTGTTACACCCATTATTTATAAATATCTTCTTTTTTGTAATTGATGTAGTTAAATGTAACAAACCATAAATGCATCGCCTCTAAGAAAGGCTTGAATCGGGTTTTTTGAGTGCTGTTACTGGATCAATATCACTGTTATCAATCACAAACAGCCCAGAATATAATTAAAAGTTATAAAGTAATACAAGTATTAAAAGTAAGAAAGTAATGAAAAAATAATGAAATTTAATAAAAAGTAAAAAAGTAATGAAAAGTAAAAAAGTACTAAAAAAGTATTAAAAAGTAAAAAAAAATGTAATACAAAAGTAATACAAAGTAAAAAAGTAATGAAAAAGTAAAAAAGTAATACAAAGTAAAAAAGTTATAAAAAAGTAATGAAAAGTTAAAAAGTAATTCAAAGTTAAAATAGTTATAAAAAAGTTATAAAAAGTTATACATTTATAAAAAAGTTAAAGTAATAAAAAGCAAAGAAGTAATACAAAGTACTAGAGTAATAAAAAGTAAAAAAGTAATAACAAGTAAGAACGTAAGAAATTAAGAAAAAGAAGGAAAACAATTTAATAAAGTAGCCAGGTTCATTTGAAACTACTTTGAAAAACAAATACAGTTACTTACGTAATTTAAGTCATTTAGTTGGTCTGATTCTGCGTTAATGTTGCTGCATCTGGATGAGGTCACAGTCAGGAGAAAAGTCGGAAAGACGACTGAGAGCGCCAGATCTGGCACATGCGCAAAGGGTCGTCCCCAATTAAACACATTTATTTTGCGTTGATATGCACACCATCTAACCTAAATAAATATAATAAATGAAAGTATTCCTACCTTTTGTGTAACACCCATTAAATATAAATATCTTCATTTTTGTAATTGATGTAATTAAATGTATGAAACCATATTTAAATGTGCCACCTCTAAGAAGGGCTTGAATCGTTTTTTTGAGTGACAGGAAACTGGATTTGCAAGATTCATCCAAACAGAGATTTTACCTATTGAAGTCAACTTGTATGTAAGTCATCCTATTAAATTACATTACGTTAGATTGTTCTGGATATTTGAAGTTCACAGTTTTAAGACAAAACTAAAATGGTTTCTTATAAATGAAGTCAATCCAGAAAATGTTGTTGCAATTCCTGCAATTCTTGAAGCGGACACTAGATGGCACTGTGACACAAGCTGCTGAGCCGCTGTCTTTTGTCTCATATGGACCTTTTGTTGTCTCCAGTTTAATTCCTGGTGTGTGCACCTGGCAGTCTGTCTGCACCGACGTGTCTCTGTGATGTAAGACTCGGTGTTCTGTACCGGACCAGGCCTTCCATCACCGGGTGAGTGGAGGAGGGCCGTGGCACTGCTGTCTGGAGCGTGTAAACCACTGGGTGTATCCCCCATGTTGCTCTGATCCACATTGGGAAAGTCTTCGAACCACGATTGGAAACGATTGACTCATATGTGCTGCTTATGTAATTAAATTCAGAATGTTAATGAATGCAATCAATTCAGCAGACCTACCTCGGTGCGACTGCTTAACAAATACTTGAAATCTATAATCCGAATGATCAATGGATTTACTATATGCTACTTAATTACTCTGTAGCTATTATTACTAGAATTATTTAGATTTTTTTATTTTGTTCCATGCTGAAGGCAAATAAGACCACATGATAACTCTCAGCCTTTATTGGTTAATGACCAACGATGGTTTTTATATGATTATCATATTCTGTAACTTTCTTTTGTCACTTAAAGCTTTTTAGTCGTTTATACATATAAACATAAAACAAGTACAAACATGTCAGACATGAACATAAACATATGTATATATATATATATACACACATATACATACATACACACACACACACATGCATACAAATATATACGTATATACACACATATACACATACATACATCCACACATATACACATGCATACATACACACATATACACATATACACACATATACACATACATATACACACATGTAACTTGATGAAAGGAGCCTCCACTGTGTTAACGGGTCAGAGTCTAAAGTCCACAGAGATGTGATTGTTTCTCCTGAGAGGCTGACGGCGTCTCTGACTGATGACACCTGCTGTTTGCTCCTCTGAAGCAGCAGCAGAGTTCTGAGGCAAATGTTTTGATAAACAGCCTCAAGCGGACAGTTAGAAGCTCAGGAGCACGGAGTGACCACCGGGGAGTGACCACCGGGGAGTGACCACCGGGGAGTGACCACCGGGGAGTGACCACCGGGGAGTGACCACCGGGGAGTGACCACCGGGGAGCGCGATGGAGACGGAGGAGAGAGGGAACCCGCCTGTGTGGAATCACCTGGAACGTGGCGGAACAGCCATTCCTGCCTTCGCGTGCCTTAAATCACACACACACACACACACACACACACACACACACACACACACACACACACACACACACACACACACACACACACACACACACACACACACACACACACACACACACACACACACACACACACACACACACACACACACACACACACACCCCACAGAGACACACACACACACACACACACACACACACACACACACACACACACACACACACACACACACACACACACACACACACACACAGAGACACACACACACACTCAAGATAGTGTCTTCTTTCCAGATGTGTGCCAGGGAACTTTTTCAATTCAATTTTCAATTCAGTTTATTTGTAGAGCCCATTTTCACAAATTACAAATCCCCCTCAGAGTGCTTTACAATCTGTACACATAGACATCCCTGACCTTTGACCTTTGACCTCACATGGGATCAGGAACAACTCCCAAACAACCCTTCAGGGTAAAAGGTCAGAACCCTTGAGGAGAGAACAGAGGAGGATCCCTCTCCAGGATGGACAGGTGTCATAGATGTCATGTGACCAGAAGGAATCATTACACACTAATTAAAACACAGGAACAACACAATGAAGATGACAGAGAGGATGAAGAGTTGGTAGTCGGCATATTCCACCATCCAGACCTCCAGGATCCATCAGGTGGAGGTAGAGAGGAGGAGTGGGCGGAGTCTCAGCAGTGGGCGGAGTCTCAGCAGTGGGCGGAGTCTCAGCAGGGCCATGGCGTAGTCGTGGTCATATTCCACCATCCAGACCTTTTGGCAAAGCTTCAACACGAAGCCGCTCTCTCAGCGCTCACACCACTCCATCTTTTACTTTACCACAGTTTTGATGTTATAGAATCCAATACTTCAGATAAAGAAGTGTCCGTGTGTTTTGAGAAGGATTCACCATCACCGTGTTGGTTCATGGGAACACTGGTGGGATCCCACTGGTTCTCAGACGTCTTGTTTAAATGTGATGAGCCCATCTATTCTCTGTGTGTGAAGGGCTGAATATCCTCAATGGAGCTGCAGCCAATCGGGATCCTTTGATTAGATATTGATGAGCCCCTCGTCAGCGTTAGATGAAGGTAGCAGCAGACAGGTCAACGTGATGAAAGGGCCTTTGCAGTAGCGACTGAAGTGATTTCTATTTGATGAACACGGAGTGGATCAAAGCTACTCGCCCTTCCCCCAATAATTTCATTCACACAAAGAAAGAATTTGCTTCTCATGTTTTAATAAAAGCATAAGAGCTAAAAGAAAAAGAAAAGTGCTATCTTATCTATTTACTCCCAATATGTATGGGCCTACAACTATATATAACATATGTATTTTACAGGATAATACAAACCGTCATCGTCGTGCTGTTCATATCGTTTACTTCTGCAAACATTTGAACACGTAATGCGTTTATGAATCCATGAAGAAAGGTTTCCCAAAATGTTTAAAAGGTTATTTGTTCTTCACTCGACCGTCTCTCGATGTTTGGATTAGCTCCCCTGTTGCATGTGGGACCACGGGGGACGTCTGCTGCACACACACACACACACACACACACACACACACACACACACACACACACACACACACACACACACACACACACACACACACACACACACACACACACAACGTGGAGGGTGAAGCACACACACACACACACACTATGTGGAGGGTGAAGCTCACACACACACACACACACAATGTGGAGGGTGAAGCTCACACACACACACACACAACGTGGAGGGTGAAGCTCACACACACACACACACACACAACGTGGAGGGTGAAGCTCACACACACACACACACACACACAATGTGGAGGGTGAAGCTCACACACACACACACACACACACACAACATGGAGGGTGAAGCTCACACACACACACACACACAACGTGGAGGGTGAAGCTCACACACACACACACACACAATGTGGCGGGTGAAGCTCACACACACACACACACACACACACAATGTGGCGGGTGAAGCTCACACACACACACACACACACACACACACACACACACACACACACACAACGTGGAGGGTGAAGCACACACACACACACACACACACACTATGTGGAGGGTGAAGCTCACACACACACACACACACAATGTGGAGGGTGAAGCTCACACACACACACACACAACGTGGAGGGTGAAGCTCACACACACACACACACACACAACGTGGAGGGTGAAGCTCACACACACACACACACACACACACAATGTGGAGGGTGAAGCTCACACACACACACACACACACACACAATGTGGCGGGTGAAGCTCACACACACACACACACACACACACACACACACACACACACACACACACACACACACACTCAGTGTCAGCCTGTTAAATGGCCTGCTTGTTGTTTTCCAGCGTTAAGCTTCAGGGAGAGAGTGCTAAATTGAGGCAGGAATTGGAGAAGTTTAAAGGGAGAGCTCCGACATCAAGCGTGGGCTTCGTTCCGAGGGTTTCATCGCTGTGCCTCCAGCTGCCGTGTGTTTGGAAACATCACGTTTGATTAGATTAGAGCAGAGGAGAGATCTACTTACTCCGCCTGTTCGGCTGCAAGCCTCCGGAACAGTAATCTGCTCTCAGGTGCTGGTGTGAGGAGCAAGGAAACGAGGGCCTGAGGAGGAAGAGGAGGAGGGAAGGTATCACCTGTTCCGAGCCCAGCTGATACAGACGATACACACACATCCACAAACCATCATTTGCCTCAATTCGCTCTTGATGTGTTCATATTCCCTCTTCCTGAGTTGTAGTTCTCATCTGTGTTGCAGTGTGGATGTGGACAACGCCTTGATCGACACACAATGAAAACAGACACACAACAGATGCAGGAAGTTTTCCAGCTTCCAGCTTTTACAGTAGAATTATTCTGATTATATTTTGGCACAAACTGTACGAAAGGATGTGTCACGAAAATGACTAAACATGTGCATGGTAAGTTATTACCAATGCCTCGACATCACGGGACGACACACACACGTATATGTACGATACGTCGACTCAGAGGGTCCCATACATCCATCGGACCCGAAGAGACGGCATAGATCCACCTGCCTGATGGATGGTGGAGGTCTGGATGGTGGAACATGCCGACTACCAACTCTTCATCCACTCTGTCATCTTCATTGTGTTGTTCCTGTGTTTTAATGTGTGTGTAATGATTCCTTCTGGTCACATGACATCTATGACACCTGTCCATCCTGGAGAGGGATCCTCCTCTGTTCTCTCCTCAAGAGTTCTGACCTTTTTCCTTGCAGAGTGATTCTGATAGGATGCTGTTCGAATGCCATTCTTTTCAAAGTGTGGGATTGATGTGTGTGTGTGTGTGTGTGTGCATGACCAGCAAGCTGGACTTCCCTTTTATCTTCAGTGGTCCATACCAAACCCCCCAAAAGGCGATCAGGGTTGTTTTACTTGGCTGAGCACATCATCTCATCAAGTAAAGAGAAAGTGGGAACGTGGGTTTGTTCTTCTTGCACAGTTTTTGAGTGAGGATGTCGGCGCCTTTGAGCAAGTCCTCACATCTTTACGTGTCTTGTCTCAGGTTAAGACTTGGCTGCAGGGTTTAAATTAGGCTGATGTTAAAGATTAGACGATTTGTCTTTTTACTGGGAGCCGCATCCTGGATCTGCTTCCCGGTCGCGTGCAGTGACTTGTCTGAGTCTTTCATCGCTGCGAGGTTCAGGCCATCAGGGGAGACTCCAGGAAGTCATTGTGCCCGGCCAATAAATACTGCTTGCACATAACTCCTCTTAAAACCATAAATCAATGTTTTTAGGGATTACACAAACAGGATAACAGGCTAATTGGTGAGCTTTGCTTTACGACAGCAGCTTTCCCTCGCTGTGAGTTTTTACGCTTAGTCTCTTTGCTCCAAATAACAGAATGCTATCAATCTTAATCTCTTTTGACTCCGCTAACAGGGCAAATAAGGGTATTTCTGAGAAACGGGGTACTATCCCTCTAAGCAGACTTAGGTTACGTATGTAGTTGTGAGGAATAAAGAACGTCTGCAGTCAATTAAATGTCCTCACAAAAATGTCAAGACAAATCCACGCTCGTGTGTTTTTGCGTGTCGTTCATGTGTGTCGGACCTTCCCGGATAATAACATGCCACAGTGATGGAGAACGCTGCTAACTAACAGCAGCTCACAGATGATCCTCTCCATCACACACACACACACACACACACACACACACACACACACACACACACACACACACACACACACACACACACACACACACACACACACACACACACACACACACACACACACACACACACACACACACACACACACACACACACACACACACACACACACACACACACACACACACACACACACACACACACACACACATATACACACATACACATATACACACACACACACACATATATACACATACACACATATACATATATATATATATACACACACACACACACATATACACACATACACACACACACACACACATACACACACACACACACATACACACACACACACACACACACACACACACACACACACACACACACACACACACACACACACACACACACACACACACACACACACACACACACACAGACACACACACACACAGCCCTTGCTTGTCAGACCCTTGCAATGGGATCACGGAGGGATTGGTCACAGCACAGGTGCAACCCACTCACACACACACTCACATATCATGGAGACTCGAGGCTCAACACGGCCGTGTGTCATTGGAACAGGAACGCTGCTCTTTGTCTCAAAGGTAGCCGTTGTCCAGGTCACCAGACAGCAGCTACGTCTGGTGTGTGTGAGTGTGTGTTTGTGTGTGTGTGTGTGTGTGTGTGTGTTTGTGTGTGTGTGTGTGTGTGTGAGTGTGTGTTTGTCTGAGTGCATCTGTGTGTCGAGTTCAATAGCATTAACTCCTGCAAGCGTGAAATGAGACAGTGCGCTTCTGTCCTGAGGAGCTGAGTGGCTGAAACTAACGGATGGAAGCAGCGACTTCTCGTCAGCGAGTCGGTTCGCTCTGAAGGAAACGGGGCTGTTGTCAGGAGGGAGGCGTCTCAAAGTGTCCCACAAAAACAATCCAACATTCCCTATTATATTATGTCTTTAATAGTCATTTATAGCTTTTTGTTTTTTGGTATCGCGTTCATTTATAAGGGAATGCAGCGGGTGACAGATTTATGATTGCAAAGAAAGACTTCCTTCAGCTTCCTTCAGCTTCCTTCAGCTTCCCTCAGCTTCCCTCAGCTTCCCTCAGCTTCCTTGAGCTTCCCTCAGCTTCCTTCAGCTTCCCTCAGCTTCCTTGAGCTTCCTTGAGCTTCCCTCAGCTTCCTTCAGCTTCCCTCAGCTTCCCTCAGCTTCCCTCAGCTTCCTTGAGCTTCCTTCAGCTTCCCTCAGCTTCCCTCAGCTTCCTTCAGCTTCCTTCAGCTTCCCTCAGCTTCCTTCAGCTTCTGTCAGCTTCCCTCAGCTTCCTTCAGCTTCCCTCAGCTTCCTTCAGCTTCCCTCAGCTTCCCTCAGCTTCCTTCAGCTTCCCTCAGCTTCCCTCAGATTCCTTCAGCTTCCCTCAGCTTCCCTCAGCTTCCTTCCCTGAGCTTCCTTCCCTCAGCTGCCCTCAGCTTCCTTCAGCTTCACTCAGCTTCACTCAGCTTCCCTCAGCTTCCCTCAGCGTCAACATCTTAGGGTTGCTGGTTTAGTCTTTGGGAAAGTGATAATAGTCGCCATGCAGCCAGAATCCCTTTATTGTGTTCCTGTTCATTTTTAGACTGGCAGAAGAAAAGCATTTAGTGTGAAATTGTTTTGCAGTGTTAGAAGATGTAAACACAAGCTTGTTCGACTCTCATGAATGCAAACAGAGGATGGGAGCATCTTGTCGGTGGTCCTGGCGAGCGGTCGATGAGATGACGTCCTCCACCCTGAGCGTGTGGTCTGAGCCTCGCTGCCTGCCAGGAGCAGCAGATATCTGACTTGCAGAACGTCTTTGGGGCTTTTCCTCGCTCACTCGTGTCCGTCTTCCAGTTCTGCTTCAGCTGTTGCCGAGGGAGAAGTGAAATAACACACACACACATTTTACACACAGGCATCGAGACTGGGCATCACAGTAATCACACCGCAAGGGATGCTGGGTAATTCGGTTAAAGATGTCAGGAACATAAATCACCTCCAATCAGCCCTGCTCTGTCATTGGTCAATACGGCCACCTCCAGAAGAACCTCATTGGTCACTCGTCCCCCCGGCTGTCTCTCTAGCTCCTCTACTGTCTCTGTAGGTCCTCTACTGACTCTGTAGGTCCTCTACTGGCTGTAGCTCCTCTACTGTCTCTGTAGGTCCTCTACTGACTCTGTAGGTCCTCTACTGTCTCTGTAGGTCCTCTACTGTCTCTGTAGGTCCTCTACTGTCTCTGTAGGTCCTCTACTGGCTGTAGGTCCTCTACTGTCTCTGTAGGTCCTCTACTGTCTCTCTAGCTCCTCTACTGGCTGTAGGTCCTCTACTGTCTCTGTAGCTCCTCTACTGTCTCTGTAGGTCCTATACTGTCTCTGTAGGTCCTCTACTGTATCTGTAGCTCCTCTACTGTCTCTGTAGGTCCTCTACTGTCTCTGTAGGTCCTCTACTGGCTGTAGGTCCTCTACTGACTCTGTAGCTCCTCTACTGTCTCTGTAGGTCCTCTACTGTCTCTGTAGGTCCTCTACTGGCTGTAGGTCCTATACTGTCTCTGTAGGTCCTCTACTGGCTGTATCTGTAGCTCCTCTACTGTCTCTGTAGGTCCTCTACTGGCTGTAGGTCCTCTACTGACTCTGTAGCTCCTCTACTGTCTCTGTAGGTCCTCTACTGTCTCTGTAGCTCCTCTACTGACTCTGTAGCTCCTCTACTGTCTCTGTAGGTCCTATACACTCTCTGTAGGTCCTCTACTGT